>NC_053489.1:96491621-96649121 GCF_905171775.1 Rana temporaria
TGGTGGAGAGCCCTCCCTGCTGGCAGAGCACAATGATAAGAGTTGCTGGCTTTAGCAAGCAGCACACATCATTTAGGAAAAACTCAACAGGCTAGTTGTACCAGGGTGCCCATAAATGGATCAAAATTTGGTCGGTCCCTGCTGAACCCGGCTAAATTTTGATCTATGTATGGCTGACTTAAAGTGGCTCTAAATGCTGAAGGTTTTTTACCTTCATGCACTCTATGCATGAAGGTAAAAAAAAAACTTCTGTGTACAGCAACCCCCCCCCAATCCTTACTTGAGCTACCTCTGATCCAGCAATGTTCATGATAGCCTCAGCTGTCCCTGGACTCTCCCTACTCATTGGCTCCCACGGCTGTCAATCACAGCCAGCTGGCCAATGAGGAGAGAGCGGGGGGTAAAGGGGCCATGCCGCAGCTCTATGTATCTTATGGATGCATAGAGCAACGGCTCGGGAGCTAGCATGCAGTGGAGGCTTTCTCTGGGGCACTGCTCAAGGGGGAGGAGCCAGGAGCGCTGGCGGGGGACCTGAAATGAAGAGGATTGGAGCTGCTCTGTGCAAAATCATTGCACAGAGCAGGTAAGTATAACATGTTTGTTATGAAAAAAAAAACTTTTAATACCACTTTAAGACTGAAAGTATTTTAACAAGACTTAAACAAGATATATTACTGTTTGGTTTTGTTTAGATATGAGTTGTCCCTTTTACTGCCATATACATAAGGGTAACAACAAAACATAACTGCTTGCAGCAGGCTGGCTTGGTAACCTATACGCTCACAGCAGTTTCATAGGAGGTCAGTTTATGGTCGCTTCAGCAATCAAAAACCTACACTCATCTGGTGCCCAGGACTGCCTGGAATTATAAAAGGATGTGATCAGCAGCTAACAAGCCACCAATCACATCTATTCATGAAGTGTTTTGCGCTCGCCCCGCTCTACTGCTGCCATTTGCTGGTTTACTTAGATTGCTGACAATGAGGCTGGCTCCCTCTCTTCTTGCCGTTCTCATTGATTACTTTTTTTAATCAGAGTTGTGGGAAGATCAGTAAACGTTATGCTAATGTTAACTGATCACCTGCAGAGAAAAACTGAACTAGAAGTGCACATTCATGAATTCAGTGCAGTCCTGGGTGTCTTGATGAAGTACCCCTGGATATACATTATATAGAAGTTTAAAATCATTATAGTAGTGGTTTCTTGCCATTGTGAATCAGTGCAGGTTTTTTTAAACACATAGGTCCAGATTCTTGTAGAATCTGCGGCGGCGTAGCGTAAGCCATTTACACTACATTTACAAATTACTGGAGCAAGTGCCGTATTCTCCAAGCACTTGCTCCGTAATTTGCGTTGGCGTAGTGTAATTGGCCCGGCGTAAGGCCGCATAATTCAAAGGGGGCGGCTTGTATTTAAATTAAGCGCGCCCCCGCACCGATCGAACTGCGCATGCGCCGGGCGGAAAAATAGCCCAGTGCGCATTCTCCAGCTCACGACGGAAAACGTAAATGACGCCGACGTGAGCGTCATTGACGTAAAGTCTTACGAAAATGACGTAAACGACAGAAAAAAGCCGACGCTGACCCGACGCCATACTTAACATGGCATACGACGGACCTACGTAAACTTGCCCCTCATTATAGCAGGGGCAAGTTTACGCTTACGGAAACGTCGTAAAATCACTGCGTCGTCCGCGCGTTCGTTCGGGAATCTCGCGTAACTAGCTAATTTGCATAGACGACGGGGAAAACTACGATGCGACACCTAGCGGCGGGAAAAAAAATTGCATTTAAGATCTGACAGCGTAAGAGCCTTACGCCTGTCATATCTAATGGGTATCTATGCGTAACTGATTCTAAGAATCAGTCGCATAGATACCCTGGGCCAGATTAGGACTTACGACGGCGCAAATGGCGTTGCGCCGTCATAACGCCTTTGAGAATCTGGCCCATAAAGTATGATCCATTACTCATGACCGTTGTGTGTCATTGCATGAAAAGTTTGGGTTGCAAAAAGTTACTAACAGGGAACCATTTTTCCTACACTAATTCCTCATATAACACTTTGCAATAGTTCCAAGGCTGCAGATGTGGACTGATGCAAACCATTTTTTTTTACTACAGTTTGGGACCCTCAATATCCTCTAATAACTAAATATGCACACATGCTGTGGGATAAGAGTGATTTAGGTGCAACCATGCAGCAAATCGTTAATAGAAAGTCTGAAGACCCACAGAAAAGGTCAAAGTGTTTACAATGAGTTAGAAAATAATCAACCACACTTCTTATAGTTTACTGCCTAAAAATAACAGAATCATTTTCAAAGTCTATTGATTGGCTAAATATCTACTAATTAAAAGAGTGTGCTTATTGTATGCCTATTTTATGTTGGTGCTTTCTTACCCATTTAATTTAAGGCCTAGGGACTGCTCAAAACAGAATTTGCAGCAGTGCCTCTGCCTCCATATTAGCCTTAAGCCTTAAGGAACTCGACGGGTGAAACACATCGTTTTCCTCGTCGAGTTCCTTGTTAGGCTGTCGAGGAACTTGACAAGGCAAGTTTCTCCTTTCCCGTCGAGGAAATAGAGAACTTGCTCTCTTTTTGGCTCGTCGAGTTTCTCGACAGTTTCCTCGACGAAAATGTACACACGACCGGTTTCCTCGGCAAAAAAATATCTCCCAGCAAGTTTCTTGCTGTTTTTTGCCGAGAAACTCGGTCGTGTGTACGAGGCCTGAGTGCTGGAGGGGCAGAGCAGAGAGCTGTTGACTGACAGTCACCGCTCAATATTTGCATCTGAGGCCCCGTACACACGGCCGAGGAACTCGACGTGCCAAACACATCGAGTTCCTCGGCGTGTTCAGTCCTGGAGCCGCCGAGGAGCTCGGCGGGCCGAGTTCTCCCATAGAACAACGAGGAAATAGAGAACATGTTCTCTATTTCCTCGCCGAGGTCCTCGTTGGCTTCCTCGGCCGAAAGTGTACACACGGCCGGGTTTCTCAGCAGAATTCAGCTCTAAACCGAGTTTCTGGCTGAATTCTGCCGAGAAACTTGGTCGTGTGTACGGGGCCTGATTGATGCTACAGCTACATCGATGAGCATGTGTGTTTATTTGTTATTTTTTATTCCTCCACTTCTTCTCTAAAACCTGAAACTAGACTTTACCTTTGTACTCTCTAATAAAAGCCTGAAAATGTTATGTACACACACACACACACACACTAGTGCATGTAATAGATACTTCAGGGCACAGAATCATATGACAAGAGGTCACAGTCCCACCCACTGTGAGCACATTTAATAGATTGAGTGCAACATCACAAATAAGTCAGAAATAGTGGCACCCATATTTCTGGTGACTTCTTTATAAGTATTTGTTGTAGACTTGAAGCTGGGTGAACTCTTCACTCTTTAACTTTTGAAATACGTACATGCATGTTACACCAAGCAATAAAAATATCGTATTTTAAAGACACTGTAAAAATATGTTAAATCCTGCATCTGATGCATAAGTATGGAGTTTGCTGTACTCTGAGAGGCGAGCCTTTTTTCTGCTAGAAATTTATGTTAGGAAAAATGAAATGTGTCAGAATGCATATGAAAAAATATTATGGACTGAAGACTATTAGGTGAAATGTAAAATTCAGTAATCACCAATCAGCATGAATAAGAATAGATGGAAATGTGTTACCTGCTGGAGCAGAATGAAATGGAGAATTACAAAACAAAGTTACAAAACAAATGGCTGGCGGAAGTTTCATGGACTCTGCCCGGCACTCAGTATTACTTGTTAGACAGTAAACAATCAAGGAGCTCAATGGAGCCCATTTTAAATCATCAAATATTTTTTCACCTTTGTTGAGAAATAATAAATGCGGATGATTTTGCAGGTACAAAAATGTGCTTTTGTTATTTTTTTTAGATTCCTTTCACACTGAGGCACAACAACGTGACCTTAACCGCTTCAGCCCCGGAAGATTTTACCCCCTTCCTGACCAGAGCACTTTTTACAATTTGGCACTGCGTCGCTCTAACTGACAATTGTGCGGTCGTTCGACGCTGTGCCCAAACAAAATTTGCGTCCTTTTTTCCCCACAAATAGAGCTTTCGTTTGGTGGTATTTGATCACCACTGCGGTTTTTATTTTTTGCGCTATTAACAAAAGAACAGCGACAATTTTGAAAAATACACCATATCTTTTACTTTTTGCTATAATAAATATCCCACATTAAAAAAAAAAAATGTTTTCCTCAGTTTAGGCCGATATGTATTCTTCTACATATTTCTGGTAAAAAAATAAATAAATAAGCATATATTGATTAGTTTGCACAAAAGTTATAGCTTCTACAAAATAGAATAGAATTATGAAATTTTTATTATTATTATTATATTTTTACTAGTAATGGCGGCGATCTGCGATTTGTATCGGGACTGCGACATTATGGCGGACACATCGGACACTTCTGACACATTTTTGAGACCATTGGCATTTATACAGCGATCAGTGCTATAAAAATGCACTGATTACTGTAAAAATTTCACTGGCAGGGAAGGGGTTAACTTTAGGGGGCGATCAAGGGGTTAACTGTGTTCCCTCTGCATGTTCTAACTGAAGATTTACTAGGGGAAATGACAGATCGCTGTTCATACTTTGTATGAACAGACAATCAGTCATTTCTCCCCTAAGAGAACAGGGATCTGGGTGTTTACACACTCAGATCCCAGTTCTCGCTGTGTCACGAGCGATCGCAGGTGCCCGGCAGTCATCGCGCTTGCTTGGCACTCGCATTGGCTCCGGGGGAGAGCATCGGGCGACTGCGCGTGCCACCGGCGGCGTGGACGCGCCCCTAGTGGCCACAGAGCAAAGCTACGTAACATAACGTTGTTTCGCCCAGCCGAGCCATGCAGCAATACAGTAATGCAGTAATACTGCGGCGGCTGGTCGGCAAGTGGTTAAGAAAAAAGAGCCATTTTGTGGGGCTTTTGAAGGGCTTTGGAAGCTCTTCCCATTATTTTTAATGGACAGGGGTGTCTTTGAGGTGCTTTTTAAAGCACTCCAAACATGCCCCAAAGATGCTGCTTGCGAGACTTTTTGCACCGCCCCGCCAGCACAGTTTTCAGGTGCTTTTCAGGCTCTATTCTGGAAAGTGCTTTGGTGTGAAAGGGGTCTTACACAGGAGCCTGCAGACACTTCCTACAGCTCCCTGCCTGGTCCTCTGTACAGGCGGTCAGTTACTGAGCTGCAGGAAGTGTCAATGGACAATGAGGGCACTGATCAGTGTGCTTGTAGTCCATCGAAAACTACAAGTCCATCTGCCACGATGGATGCCTTGGTTGTAAGGTTGCAGGGAAGAGAAACCCCATGCCACTGTTGCATGGCGGCTCACGGGATGTGGGGAGCTGATGCATAGCAACATGTTATACCCTAATACAAGTGTAATATGTGACATGTTGCTAAAGGTGAGCCTATCCTTTAATGCAACCAGTATAGGGTACCTGAATTTGACTTGTAACAGCCTCCTGCAATTTTCCATGAAGCAGCACTAAGACTAGGAGAGGGAGTCAAGCTAGCTGAGCGGAGAAGAGAGAACAGTGAGCAAAGAGATGACCTCATCAGTTCTCTGCTGGTCATTTTTTTACGTTGATGCATTCCCTGAATTAGGATAAAAAATGCCCCACTACCTGTTTCCCCCACCCAGTCACCAAAAACGTACCTGAGTCCTCCACTGATCCAGCGCTGTCCCATCTGCAGGGCCCCTCTCCTCTCTTCGTAGTCTAACAGGAGACACTGAGAGCAGCAGGAGCTATTGTATCCTGCTGCTGTCAGTCAAATCCTGTGAAGAGGGAGCGAGGCGGGGCCGAGCAGCACTGTGTGTGGCTATGGAAGCACACAGACTGGATTGGTAGCGTGCCTGCACAAGAGCCCCTATAGCTTGTGGCTTGCTATAAAAAGTGATAATTTACAACCACTTTAATAACACATAATGGATTGAAGAAATAACAGTCTCATGTTGTCTATTCCATTCCTCTGCAGAGCCTGGCCTGCAATCATCTTGCACTGCAGGTCACCTGAGTTTTGATGGTCATGAAGGCATTTCTTATCTCACAGAAAGGTGTACACTGCTCATTTATGCTACTCAGATCAATGACCTAACAGCTGCCTTGCAATCTTCTAGGGAGACAATCCACAAGCATAAAGGGTTTGTAAAGGAAGTTTTTTTTTATCTTAATAGCTTCCTTTACCTTAATGCAGTGCTGTTTTCATGTCCTCATTGTTCGTTTTTGCTCTCAAGTTGCTGTAATTCTTCTCTGATCTCCACACTTCCTGGTTGTCTGTTTCCTGATAACCACAGTACTGGGAGCTTTCTCTCGGTGGTCACTAATCAAGGAGGTGTGATTACTGTGTGTCTAAAACCCCTCAGCACCAATCAGATTAGTTTTCCAAACCATCACTGCCCTGTATTGGCTCTGTGGCTCTGTACAGCACAGAGGCAGGAAACAACATGCAAAAACTAAACTAGAAACTACAGGTACATTATATGATTGATTTTTATCTATTTTTAATCGTTTTTAAAAGGAATCAGTTAACTATTATGTCTCTATACCCTGTAAAACAGTCATTTCAGCAAAAAAAAAAAAAAAAATAATTGTTATTTACAACTCCTTTAACCTCCCTGGCAGTATGATTCTTTCAGATTTTAGTTGCTGAAAGAGGTACAATTAATTTGCATGGAAATTTGGCGTTTTATACTGTAGGCCTGTAATTCTTAGAAATAACAAACTCAAATCTGACCAAACAAGAGTCTAGTAGACATCCCGGGTATGATAAAGTTTGAAACACAAAATAATAAATTATAATATAATAAATAACTATAAATACCGGTAATTATAACAAATAATAATATAATAATAATAAAAATTTCCCCACAAATCGCTATCGCTCAATTCTGCAAGTGATTCTAGCTGCTCTAAAACCACTTTTGACATAAAGGGACACTTTTTGGTTGCTATGGACAATCTACAGTTTCCAGGCAGAAAGAAGTTTTTATTATATAAAAGTGCATGTAGGACACTGGACAGACCACTAGGGACAAAGGGGGTGTGTATTTATTTTATACAGTACTGAAATCTGTAAGATTACAGTACTGTATATGTACTCTGTTTTTATTTTTTTGAATTTGGCGCCGATCTCTACCCCGTGAGTCATAACGTCACAGGGAACGGAGCTCGGCGGCACTCGGGCACTGTGTGAATCGAGCGAGGAGGACACAGCTCGATCACCCAGCGCCGGAGACATCGCAGGATCCAGGGGACAAGGTAAGTAATCTCTGCCTGGATACTGCGGTGCGATCCCGAGTCTGGCTCGGGGATAGCGCTTATGGTACAGGATTTCCACCCCGAGCCAGACTCGGGAATACCACCAGGGAGGTTAAACCAGTATTAAACCCGAAATCAAAAGTTTCAAATATTGCCGATCATTAGATCTGGTGACAACATTCATTTTCTTTTTTAGGCTTTTCCCCCCACTGTTTTACCTGGTGGTCTGGCCAGTAACACACCCTCCTGTATTGCAGTGCCGCCACTCTGGATGAAGGAGCACAAGGGCACCTTTGAACAGCAGCATTGACAGTCTAGGGGGGTGATGAGTGTTAGGCCTCGTCAGGGGTCAAGTCCCGGGGAAAAAAGTGTGGGAACTCCCACCCAAGATCCACTCCCCCACCAAAAAAATAAATAAATGATACGCTCATGTGAATAATTACTAAACTGCATGTTTTTTTTTTTCCGATCCACTGTACATTAGTAATCCTTTATGTTACTGGCCGCTTCCTGTATTTGGATTCAATGGGTAGCAAGTTCTTTCTAAATCCCACGATAACTCGTGGCAGACCTCCGCAATGTCTCCTGGGAACAATGACAAAAGCTCCCAGGAGACATTGCGGCATCGAGGAAGTGACGGAATACCCGCACACTACCTGATAAATCCATATACAGGAAGCGGCCAGTAACATAAAGGATTACTAAGGTTCGCTTGCCCCTGACAGTGACTCGAGCTGGGCATCGCCGCTTAGTGAAGGATTGGCTCGGGCGGCTCGGCTGCTCTCGTCTGCTCTAGTCCTGCAAAGGGAACTAAGTTCCTGCTGTGAAAAAAGTGCAGGAACTCCGTTCCCACGCGTTCCCGCAGGACTTGAGTCCTGGGCCTTGTACACACCGAGTTTCTCAGGCAAAAACCAGCAAGAACCTTGCTGGGAGATATTTTTTTGCAGAGGAAACCGGTCGTGTGTACATTTTCGCAGAGGAAACTGTCGAGAACCTCGTCGAGCCAAAAAGAGAGCAAGTTCTCTTTTTCCTCGACGGGAGTCTGATTTGGCTCGTCGAGATCCTCGTCGGGCTGGTTTTCGACGAGAAACTCGGACGTCTGTATGCTAAGAAATCGGCGCTTGCTCAGAATAAAGTAGGAGACGGGAGTAAAAGTAGCATTTGTAATGGAGATAACACATTTTTAAAGCTGTAACAGACTGAAAAGTGCAAATTGTCTCTTACCAAACTTTTATTGAACACGCAAACACATGAAATTAGCAAAAGCAGCCCCAAGAGTTGTGCCAGTGGAATCGAACTTCCCCTGTCGTTGTATGTGTTGTATGTCATTGCGTTTGAGAACGAGGAGATTTTGTCTTGACCGTGTGTACGCAAAGCAAGCTTGTCGAGTTCCTCAACAAGCCTCACAAGGAACTCGACGAGGAAAACGATGTGTTTCGCCCGTCGAGTTTCTCGGTCGTGTGTACGAGGCCAGAGATGTACTAGCAGATTTAGATCCACTAACAAATTGATGCCAAGCTTCAGCTAACACTTTATAAGCAGCATAGGCGTGCGCACATAGGGTGTAAGGTGTGCCTGGGCACACCCTAATCACCCTGTACTGTGCAGATACCCCCTGCTGCCTGGCTGCAGAGAAAGGAACTGGGGATTCTCTGTCCTCAGTCCCTTTTTCTGTCTCAAAAGTTAGACATCAGGGGTCTGTTTAGACCACTGATATTTTCACCAAAGCCCCCCAACAGGGCTCCTAAAACAAATATATATATATATATATATATATATATATATATATATATATATATATATATATATATATATTTATATTTAAAAAATAAAATAATAAAAATAAAATTGTAAAAAAATAATAATAATACAAATAAAGACACTGGCCCAGATTCAAGAAGCACTTGCGCCCGCGCAACCATAGGTTACGCAGCGCAAGTGCTTACTTGCTCCGGTGTAACGAGTGCTCCTGATTCAGGAACCTCGTTACACCGACTGCAGGCTAAAATCTGCGCGGCATAAGGCTCTTATGCCTCGCAGATTTTAGGCTGCATTCTTGCGGGGGCCGCTAGGGGGTGCTCCCATTGTGTATCAGCGTGTAGTATGCAAATTGCATACTACCACTGATTCACAAGCTTGCGCGGGCCCCGCGCAAGCCAGGTACGGAGTTTCCGTACGGCTACTTTTAGCGCAAGGCTGCCCCTTCTAATAGTAGGGGCAGCCAATGCTAAAGTATAGCCGGCCTTCCCGCGCCGTGAAATTTGAATTTCACGGCGTTTGCGTAAGTGAAACGTGAATGGCGCTGGACGCCATTCACGTTCACTTAGAAGCAAATGACGTCCTTGCGAAATCATTTGCAAAATCGTTGCCCTGCTCCCCCGCAAATATCGCGCAATTCTACTTGAATCTGGGCCACTGACACCAATCTCTGCCCCGCTGACAAAGCCTTACTGACTTGCCCACTGCCATATACGGTATATTACACACGCATGTGTGTTTGAGCTTTGGTGTGCACACCCTAATGCCATAGGCTGCGCACACCTATGATAAGCAGTGACAGCAACAGTTTTGTTCCTTTTTGGGAAAAAGGTTTTAATGAATAAATAAAAGCTGATCATTGTAAATGCCCCTGTCAGTGTTAAATAGTTTGTCTCAACCCTTTAACTGCTACACCTGCAGAACTCACCAGATGACCAGGTGAAAATAAAAGAAAGAAAAAAATATACATAATGTATCCATCACATTTAAGAATTGGTAAACTGTATTATAATATAAAATAAAATGCTTTTGAGTTTAATACATCACTGAGTTTATTGGTCAGTGTAGTTATTGCTATTTTGTTTCCCTGTAGTGCGGAGAATGTTCACTCTGTGAATTCTATTCCTGACTGTAGTGCACTCAAAGCTAATAACTTCATACAAAGAATATATATTACTCTCATATTACAAGAACTCACTCCAAAAAAAAAAAATCTTATTTAGGACAGAATGAGAAAGGATAGAGCTACTTCAGAAAAAATGGTGGCCATAAAAAATGCTTTCAGTACCACAATCTAGAATTCCTTTTTTTTCCAGACCTCATATATTGTAGCTTTGAGATGTTCAACTGGTATACTGTAATTAAAACCAGGGCTTTTTTTCAGGGGGAACTTGGGGGAACTCAGTTCCACCACCTTTGGCTCAGACCCTTTGGTGTCTGCTCATCCACAATCACTTGTAAACACATAAGTCTGGTTTCTGTGTTTACAAGTGACAGCTTTGTAACCCCCTGAACTCTGCACTCTGCATGTAATGCAATTATGGTATTTAATGCCCCTTTAAGACCCTTCTACTGTTTGTGAAATCTGAACGGGTCGTGGTTGAGTTCCTGCACCTATTTTCTGAGAAAAAAAGCTCTGATTAAAACAAAGCCATAATGCCAAGTAAGAAGACTTCTGGCTGTTTATAGGTACAGTATTTAAAGGTAAACTCCAATAGTATATAACAATTTGTTTAGACTCAGGGCCTATGCTTGCCTGTTAAGTGGTTCTGACTTTCGTTGTCAACCGATGAACGCTCTTGCTCATATCCATTGGGATGCCAGTACCCTAATTTTCTTCATGGATGTGAATGTGGAGCAGTGTATATGTAGACCAGTGTGTTTCCTGGGATTATCATCCGCGATTAATAAGGCCCATACACACGATTGGATTTTCTGACAGGAATTGTTTGATGACAGGCTGTTGTCGGAAAATCTGACTGTTTGTACGCTCCATCGGACAATTGTTGCTGAATTTTCCGCCAACAAATGTGGGATAGCATGCTTTAAAATTTTCCGACAACGAATGTGTGATGTCGGATTTTCAAAGCACAAACACGCATGCTCAGAAGCAATGCTCACTATAACACAACATTAACAGAAGTTGCCCAAATGGTGGCGCTAAAGAGCTGAAAAAAACACACGTAGTCTTGTCCTGCGCTTTGTCCGATGGAAATCCGATCGTGTGTATGAGGCTTTAGAAGGGGAGCCGATACAACACAGAGTCATACAACAAGATTTGCTGTCTAGCCCTGAAGCAGGTCTAAAGTTCTAGAGGCCTACAACCTCTTATGCCGTGTACACATGACCGTTTTTTACATCGGAGACACACGGACACACCAAATTCCGACCATCAAAAACGCGGTGACGTACAACACTACGAAGAGCCTAGAAAAATAAAGTTTAATGCTTCCGAGCATGCGTCAAATTGTTTCCGAGCATGCGTGTTTTTTTCTCCGTCTAAATTCCATACAGACGAACGGAATTTCCGATAGAAATTGTTTCTGTTGGAAAAAAAAAGAACATGTTCTTTTTCTAAGTCTGTTGGAATTTCTGACGGAAAAAGTTTGATGGGGCATACACACGGTCGGAATATCCAATGAAAAAATTCCGTCTGACTTTTTCCATCGGAAATTCCAACCGTGTGTACGTGGCATTACCTGTGAATGTATTTGAAATGGATTAGAGAAAAACTGTATACTGGACTTTCTGTTTAAGGCTAGTTGCAATTTTTCCTGCATTAGCAGTTAACACATGTAATGCACTTTTGCCTGCAGTAGGCCTTTAGTAGGGACAGGTTGAACGTACCTGGGTTCGATTCAGGACAGCTTTGGCAAACATTACTGAAGTTCGGAGTGCTGAATTTAACCCCCTTTGAAGTCAATTGGAGGTGAATGTTAAAAAAAAAAATGTAATGGTATGGATTTCTAAGGGACAACGACAAGCAAAAAAGAAGCATGGGACCCATTTCCCAGTGGAATCCACACCAGAACCTTATCCGAACATGCAGCCTTGGCTAGCCAAAAAAGTAGAGGTTGCTTAGTGTGCAGGGACCCCCCCCCCCCATGGTAACGCACCCTTTTCCCAATGTTGATGAGGAAAAGGGCCTCTTCCCCACAACCCTGGCCTGGTGGTTGTGGGATCTGTGGACGAGGGCTTATCAGAATCATTAAGCCCCCCCTTTAACAATAAAAAGAAAAAAAAAATATATATATATTAGCTGCTAATTTTACTTGCTTTGAAAATGCTGGTTGCTTGGCTGTCATGCTGATCCAATAGCTCAATATTTTTTGAGACACTGATCTGGAAAAAAGTACATAGATCAGGAGATAAAGGGGGAGATTTACTAAAACTGGTGCACACAGAATTTGGTGTAGCTGTGCATGTTAACCAATCTGCTTCTAATTTCAGCTTGTTCATTTAAGCTTTGACAATAACACCTGGAAGCTGATTGATTACTATGCGCAGTTGTACCAGATACTGTGCGCACCAATTTTAGTAAATCTCCCCCATAATGTCCGTGGTTTAACCAACCCCTTCCTGACCAGGCCATTTTTTGCCATACGGCACTGCATTACTATAACTGACAATTGTGTGGTCGTGCAACGCTGTACCCAAATAAAATGAATTTTTCTTTTTTTTCCGAAAAATAGAGATTTCTTTTGGTGGTATTTGATCATCTTTGCAGGTTTTATTTTTTCAGTATAAACAATAAAATACCAACAATTTTGAAAAAAATTAAAAAAAAGCTTTATTTTTTTGCTATAAAACATACCCAATAAAATTTTTCTTCATAAATTTATTCCAATGTGTATTCTGCTACATATTTTTGGTAAAAAAAACAAAAAACAATAAGCTTATAATGATTGGTTTGCGCAAAAATTACAGCGTCTACAAAATAGGGGAAAGATTTATGGTACTTTTATTATTTATAATTTTTTTACTAGTAATGGCGGTGATCAGTGTTTTTTAACGGGAGTGCGTCATTGCGACTGGCAGATCGGACACCTAGCTGAAAATTTGGACACTTTTTTGGGAAACAGTGAGATAATTTCAGTGAAAAATATGGACTTGCATTGAACTAATGACCATGGCAGGGAAGGAGTTAACATCAGGGGCGATCAAGGGGGTTAAATGTGTTCCCTTAATGTGTTTCTAACTGTGTGGGGGGATGGGGCTGTCTGGGACAACACACATATCCATCTTCCTGCATAGCAGGAAGACAAGATCCGGTGTCATCCCCTGACAGAATGGAGAGCTGCCTTGTTTACTTTGGCAGATCCCCGTTCTGTCTCTGCGGGGATCAATCGTGAGCGGCCGGCGGACATCGAGTCCGTCGGACCCGCTGATTGGCTCCCCTGCTTTCCAATGGGCGCCCAGAGAACCTCGTGCAGGAACCAACGTACACCTACGGTGATTCGCGCAGCCGTGCCAACTTTCTGCAGTATAACTGCGGCGGCTGGTTAGCAAGAGGTTAAAGAGTAACTACACTTTTGTTGAGTAAAAAACATTGCCTTCTGGGTGATCTATGTACATTACAAGGATTTGAATAAACTTTGTTGCAGATTCCTACATTTTGTTATTCTGAAGAAATCCCTGTGTATTTCTGTGCTGAGTGAGTCTAATGGGAGTGGTTTCATAATTATCAACCAGCTGCTGCACCTGCAAAGCTCTAATGAGGAAAATTGCAGGGCCTGAATCCCTTTAGATATGGTTTTCTATTGGGAGCTTCTCACCAAAAAGACCCCTTTCACACTGGGGCGGGGGCGGCGTCGGCGGTAGAAAGAATAGCGACGCTTTACCGTCAATTTAGCGGCGCTATTTGGCCGCTAGGGAGCACTTTTAACCCCTGCTAGTGGCCGAGAAAGGGTTAAAACCACCGCAAAGCGCCTCTGATTGATTTTAATGGGCAGGAGCGGTATACACACCCGCTCCTTCAGAGCTCCAAAAAAGCTGCTCGCAGGACTTTTTTTTACTGTCCTGCTAGCGCAGCGCTCCAGTGTAAAAGCCCTCAGGGCTTTCACACTGGAGAGACAGCAGCGGCTGTTTCAGGTCGCTTTGCAGGCGCTATTTGTATCGTTATAGCGCCTACAAAGTGACCCAGTGTTAAAGGGGTCTAATGACTTCTAAGAAAATCAGTGAGCCAATCAAACAAGGAGGAAATTGCATATCTGGGGGGGGCGTTCTACGGTTTTACAGAAAATGACAGAGCCGAAGATTGAAAAGAAAAGGTAATTACAATATGACTTGTGTTGCAATTGTATATGCTATATTATTATTTTTATTTGCATTTTTTTCCCACGAAAGTGGAGATACCCTTTAATATTTGTTTCTGACTTGGTAATACAGCCACGGAATTTTTATGACAGTCAGGTAACCAGCATTTTTAAAAGGAGATCAGCAACTGGCGGCTTTACACTTCCCTTTAGTTTTCCTTTAACCCTGAACAATGTACTCACAAGAAATAAACCCTTTGCTTTTATTTCGTAGTGCAGTTGGATGACTTCCAGAGACTAAAGGACAATAATTCTATTTCACTCGGCACGGTTTTAGCAGAAGATTAGGGAACGCAATAAGTGTTATCATATTAGCAACAGAATGCGTTTCTCTGGTATTTTATTTTGTGTGTGTGTGTGATGATATTTCCTCCTTGTGCCTTTCCTAAGTCACAAATTTGCTCTCTCTTTCCCTCTCATATTGACCACTTGTTAAATCTTTTTGTTTGTTTCCCGCCATTCTCCTGGGAGGCTGAGACAGACAGGCTTGCCAGATTCATTTTCTGATCAAAGCTGTTTGATTTGGTCAATTTTGCCACATTGGAGACGTTCTCTATTACAGAGATAAATAGCCTCGAGCCAACTGTCAACGAAAACTTGTAAGCTAATAAATTATTCCAATTTCTTGCAGTGGATTTCTCTGGAGACAGCCCTAGGAAATACACTTTTTGATTAGTAAATTTCTCTGTGTGTGTGTCTGGACATTCAAATGTGTCTACTTTGATTAGTACCATTGCTTTTCAAGTCCAAGTTGGCTGAGGGGCTGTCAGTTGAAGGCAGGCCTAATGCATAATGCATAAACTGTGCCCGCTAACCGGTGCCTGATTCAGCACTGGAAAGGCGGGAAAATTGCCCTAACAACCCCGGCGGTTTCTTTTTTTTTATCAAGGGAGATAAAGTTTCAAGACTTGTCATCTGGTGAAGCGACGGTTACTTGTCACAAGAGTCACAGAGGTTTGGAAAGGTTGAAAAAGCAATACCACGCAGCGGCAAAAACAGATGATCTACTGAGACCTTCTTAAATTGATTACCTCCCCCAAATATTGGAATCTTTAAAAGATGTTCTGTATTTTCAAGGGTAATCAGTATATCAGGCTCTGCCTCCTGGGCTTTTTAAAAGCTTGGTGTTTAACAAGGTTTTCCATATTTCCAAGGGATCCTCCAGAGCATTTTAAGCTTTCAGTATGTTTCACGTTAAAAAACGCAAACAAAATAAACACATCAAATAAACTAATTACAATCCCCTTATTGAAATCTGTAAAACAAGTTATTTTTCTTAGGAGTCTTACTTCTAGGTGTTTTAAAACTTGTGATCATGGAGCTTGGTGCATTTAACAATAAAGAATCAACACGGCTACCAACGAATTTGAAGACCTTGGGCATTATTTCATGTAATTTTAGGGTATGTTGTTCCCAGTGCAATCTGTTTTTCAAAGTCTTCCTGCTACTGGTTATAGTCAGAGATAAGCACACAACAAAAAACAAAAATGCCCTTGGGACTTTTAAAAAGCACACCTCTTATAAATCCAAACCTTATCCCTGACTATAAAAGACGAAATCGAGCTAGCCCAATATGGGTGAAGGTGATGCTCAGCCCCCAATAGTATGCACACACAAAAAATGCCACTGGGACTTTTAAAAGTAAAAAGTATAAATGATTTATTTAACAAACATTTAAAAACAACAATTGATACAGGAAAGAAACCATATATTAAATGTCAACATATAAATCAATATTGCATTTTTTTCATAGACCTTTCCATGAGATCTGATTATGTCATACAGATGACTGTCAGTAGTCTAGGATGACTGCGCTAGGTCTTCTTTGGGAGAAGCACAGATAGATCAAAGGTAAAAATAAATAAATATGTATAAAATTACCCAAGGAAAAAAATGAAAAGCTCCTGGCCTACGTGGTAATTTTATACATCATTATTTATTTTTACCTTTGATCTCCAGGCATCTATCTGTGCTTCTACCGAGACCGTTGATCTCCAGGCATCTATCTGTGCTTCTCCCGAAGAAGCCAGACTCCTCCCGCGAAACGCGCCAAGACCTAGCACACTCATCCTAGACTACTGACAGTCATCTGCATGACATAATGAGATCTCATGGAAAGGTCTATGACAAAAATGCAATACTGATTTATATGTTGACATTTAATATGTGGTTTCTTTCCTGTATCAATTTTTTTTTTTTTAATGTTTGTTAAATAAATCATTTATACTTTTTACTTGAGGTGTGCTTTTTAAAAATCCCAATGGCATTTTTTTGTGTGTGCATACTATTGGGGACTGAGCATCACATTCACCCATATTGGGCTAGCTCGACTTCGTCTTTTATAGGGATAAGGTTTGGATTTGCCACTACTATGGGTGAATCTTATTGAATTTTGCAGATTTGATATTCATGGTCCTGGTGAATTTAACTGCATATTTTTTTAAAACCATAACAACCTGTATGGACATATGTATGGAAATTCCCATCACTCTTATGCCGCGTACACACGATCGGTCAAACCGATGAGAATGGTCTGATGGACCATTTTCATCGGACCAAACCGATCGTGTGTGGGCCCCATCGGTTATTTATCCATAGGTTAAAAAAAAGCAATCTTGTTTTAAATTTAACCGATGGATACCTAACCGATAGAAAAAAACTATCGTTTGTAGACACGGTTAAAAATCCACGCATGCTCAGAATCAAGTCGACGCATGCTTGGAAGCATTGAACTTCTATTTTTTCAGCACGTCGTTGTGTTTTACGTCACCGCGTTCTGACACGATCGTTTTTTTAACCGATGGTGTGTAGGCATGACTGACCATCAGTCAGCTTCATCGGTTAACCAATGAAAACGGTCCACCAGACCGTTTTCATTGGATGGACCGATCGTGTGTACAGGGCTTTTGAAGGACCAATATGAGGGCTTTTTTTGCTGGCCTTCTAAGCTATGGCCATCAAGCTTAGAATTGTTGGTTTAAGAGCTTTTGGTTCACCCAGCCCCTTCACTATAAAAGGGAGCAGCCATAGTATCAGGTAATTGGAAGCTATTATAGGGAAAGCTGACAACTGCATAGTTTTTTTATTTTGTTGTTGATTGGAATGTAAGCTTTCCAGGGGCTAATGTTAATGTACAGTATGCAAAGCATTATAGACATTTCTATATAAATGCCTGTAAAAAATATATAATTTAAAGTCAGTGGTCAATTTTAGTTGCAGCTCTCAGCACAGCACAGCACACTTGTATTGCAGCAAGGCTTCCCTGTTTTTTTAAAAAAAGGCTTGTGCATCAGGGTTGGTATTTAGGGTTTTTATTTATTTTGAGGGTATATTTTTTTGTTGATCTTTTTTTTTTTTTAAGGTAAACTGTTCTTCTGTGGGATTTTTTCAATGTGATAGGACCTTTTGTTTTAGATTTGGGATGCTCATAGTGTTACTGACCATCTGTTTTTGGAACTGCCCTTTATTCGCAGAACACAGCTGCATCATTTCAAATTTAAAAAAGAAAAGTTTAAAAACATGGAGCACCAAAACCACCTCACAGTATATACAGTATTACTATTACGAGCATTCATCACACCATTTTTCCTCATACATTAAATAAGAGTTAGGCATACACCAGTTAGGCCTACTATCTCCAATTAAAACTGTCATGCTGCTGAACAATTTTACAGTTCTCTACCCTCTGGAATATCCTAATTGTTGTAGTGAAGCCCCAGCCTATGTTACTTTTTTTTCAGGGGTGGTATTTGGGAGTTATTCTTTTCTTTTGTTGGTATTTTTTTATGTGAATAGGATTTTTTTATTTTTATTTGGGGTGCTCAAAGTGGAGCATTCACTTGTTACTGAGCATCTGTTGGGAACAGTGGAAAAACTGAGCACCAAAACGACCTCACATTATATAACTTACATTCCTCACACCATTTTTCCTCATAGATTAACCTGCCTGGCGGTATTCCCGAGTCTGACTCAGGGTTAGATTTTCCTGCTGCAAACGGTAACCCCGAGTCAGACTCAGGCTTGCCTCGCTGGATCCACAGGGAGTGTTTACTTACCTTGTCCCTGGATCCAGCGATGCCACCGCGCTGTGCGAGCGAGCGGGACATTCGCTCGATTCACACAGTGCCTCTGTGTGACGCCGATCTCCGTTCCCTGCGACGTTACGACGCACGGGAGCGGAGAACGGTGCCAAATTCAAAAATGTAAACAAACACATTACAGTATACTGTAATCTTATAGATTACAGTACTGTGTGTAAAAAATACACACCCCCTTGTCCCTAGTGGTCTGCCCAGTGCCCTACATGTACTTTTATATAATAAAAACTTATTTTTTCTGCCTGTAAACTGTAGATTGTCCATAGCAACCAAAAGTGTCCCTTTATGTCAAAAATAGTTTTAGAGCAGCTAAAAAACAGCGATAATAAATTATAATCACATGCAGAATTGTGCGATAGCGATTTGTGGGAAAATTCGTCATAAAAAACAAAATAATGACAGCGACAATTCTGCAACTGAGCAAATTTCAGTGATTTTGATTTGATTACATTATTGAATCATTTTTATTATAATTATATTATTACTTGTTATAATTATTTATAATTATTTATTATATTATAATTTATAATTTTGTTTTTAAAAAAATGTCATACCCGGGAAGGCCTATTAGAATCTTGTTTGGTCAGATTTAAGTGAGTTATTTCTAAAAATTACAGGCCTACAGTATAAAACGCCAAATTTCCTTGCAAATAATGGTACCGCTTTCAGCACCTTTTTTCTGAAAGAATCATACCGCCAGGGAGGTTAAATAAGAGTTAGGCATACACCAGTTAGGCCTACTATACCCAATTAAAACTATCATGTTGCTGAAAAACTTTAAAGTGCTATACCCTCTGCAATATCTTAATTGTTAAACCCCAGCCTGTACATTTGGGCATAGCCTTGCTATTTGAAATTGTCCTGCTGCTGGCCATTTTTTTTTACTGTTGTGTCATTTTCATTCTCTAAATTGTTATAGTAAAACATCTGTCTGTACATATATCTGTACTGTATTTTTTCCCTCATAAGATATTCCCTGGTCAATTTTAAGATTCTGTATCATCTGCAGTTTCTTAATTTTTAATTAAATCGCCAGCAACAGGACAGGTTTGTATCAGCAAGATAATTGACAGACACAATGAACGACTGCCCAATATCTATCTGCTGGTCAAAGGGGGTCTATTATCATTGCGGTGTTGCTGCTGTTCATAGGCCAAGCTGATGGTAAAAGAAACAAAAACCAAAAATGCACTGTCAGTGTGCTGTTGCTTAGAATTTCCATGAAAATCATACTGTTCTATAACAGATAATAAATGCAATTTTTTTGCAGGAATCGATCATCAGCAATTTTTTCCCCTTTACCTCCCATGGGCATACAGTAGTTCATTTGGGGCCTTTGTAGTTTATTGAGAACTACAAGTTGTCTGCTGCAGTGGAGGAACTTGTAGTTCACTAATTCACAAATCGTGCACAGCCACATAGTTTTCAAATTGTGACAGCGGGTGCAGGTAAAAGATCCCCTATCTGCTGTCTCAATCAGAGATCATAGGGGGGGTGGTAAGGGGCTGCCTGCTGCTTTAGTAACACGTTACACCGTGAGCTTATCCTTTAAGGAATAGCCCAAGCTGGTTATGTAAAGGATTTGTGTATTTTTAATGTTGGCCTTGACGCAGCATGAAAACACCTATTTACCACTGTATGTATGTACAATATGTTTAAGTGTCCATGCATACTGGGCTTAAAAAAGGCCAGTGCTTTTGGAAGGAAAAAAATACCTCTCAAAAATCCAAATCAGGAGGGTTTTTTTTCTGCCTCTAAATGTTAAACTTAAAATATTGCTGTAATCGTCCTAATGTGTATGGGCACATAGGCTAACATTGAGCTGCTTCTACAGGCAAAACACAAAACTCCTGTAAAAGACATTTTTTAAAACCCAGTGTGCATGGACCCTAAAAATGTATGATTAACAATGTTTGTACATTATTCACTTAGCTTACTATCTTTTAAAAGCAGTAGAGTTACTACAGAAACAATATAAAATACATTTTACTTTTGTGAAATAATGTTTATCAGAATTTCAATATTATCTTGTTTTGGGGTGAAAACTAAAAATATTTTAATGAATTTCTACATTGCTCAGCTTTAGGAGAAAAATAAAAAAACACATTTAACCCATTTTTTGTCCAAAGGTCATTGATGCTTAGATACCCTTGTCAAATTTAGCAACCTCAGTGCTACAAACTCTACATAACGCTATGGTTAATTTGCATACCTAAATCATGTTTATATACTTTTTCAAGACATATAAGGCACTTATTTGGTTTAACTAATAATAATAAAAAAAAATTACATTTGTTTTAAACTTTTAAAAAAAAAGTTTATTTTTTTAAAAAGTTTTTTTTAGTACTGTAATTATTAATGACACTTACAGTATCAAAAGATTGACACTGCAGATGTAATTGCAACCTGTAAGCTTATTTTGTCAATAAAGCCTCCAGTTTAAATGATTGGGAACGACTCTGATTGTTTTCCAATTGTTTGTAGGTATCAAAGCAATTAGCAGCAGCTGAGATTCAGAGCCTCCAGTCCTGACACATGTTGGTTGGTGCCTCTCAAGTTTATTAGCATATTCTTAGAGTGGGGCATAGAGCTGGGGAATTTTGATACTGTATACAGATTGCAGGTAGGAGGGGGTTAAATGACTTCCCTCAAAAATTGAGACCTTGGATTGGGAGCATAATTCGTTCCCGAAGCATGCTTGTAATCCAAAGCACTTGTATATCAAAGTGAATTTTCCCATAAGAAATAATGGAAACTCAAATGATTCGTTCCACAACCATTTATTTATGAGTCCTTCAGTTTATAGTCCATATAAAAAGATTATAGCAACGTGATAAATTGTGTAACCATAAAATGTCCATCCACAAATGGAAGCCTCCACAAGGAGATTAGAAGCAACATCCAGCAGGAGCTACAGAGTATAAAAGAGAAGAGAGGTGCCTCTAAGTGTAGCAATATGGTTACATTTAAAGAAGGTACAACATTTAGCAACTCACATGGTTGATGATAAAAAGAGGTACATCTAAGTATGCAGGCATCCGGGGTAAAGCAATCCACATAGACAGTCCTCCTCACCTCTGTCAGTCTGCAATCATGACCGGAAAGACTATCCTGCAGTAGAGCGATCTGAAAGCGAGGCTTGAACTGCCCGTGGAAGGGACAACTTCAATGGCGGTGAGGAGGATGGTCTATGTGGACAGCTTTACCCCGGATGCCTGCATACTTAGATGTGCCTGTTTTAATCATCAACCATGTGAGTTTCCAAATGTTGTACCTTCATTAAATGTAACTGTATTACTACACTTTGAGGCGCCTCTCTTCTTCTTTATACTCAGTTGTGACATGACGCTACTCTTATATCAAGACATCGCTTGTATATCAAAATTAATAAAAAAAATTGCTTGTCTTTCAAAACGCTCTCAAACCAAGTTACTCTCAAACCAAGGTTTTACTGTATTTGAAATATAGCGAAAGCCTTCAAGCTTTTGTGAGAGGGAAACTCTTGATTGGTGTTAAAATGACAAGGGGGGGGGGTGTGAGGGGTTGTTAGCATTACTTGTTTTTTTTTTAAGTAATTGTATTGTTTTAGGGTCCATTCATGCCGCAAAGTGTGCATTGCGTTGCATGCTTTAACATGCACCTTTCTCCTCACTTCCTGGAACATGCAAAGGGTCTATGGCATGGCAAATGAGCAGGACTGCTGCTTACCATGTGCATTGAGGGACCTTGCATTGTGCTGATACGTGTTGCCACCTCATCCCTTTAAGGCAAGGTTCACATATGTGCGAAGTGGATGTGGTTTGCCCCACATCCAATTTGCATTACATGCAAGTGTGACCGGCTTTCAATGGACCGGTTCACACATGTCCGGGGTGGCCATTCCAAAAGGGTCCTGTGCGTCTTTGGGTCAGGTTCAGGTGCAAATTCAGGTACAAATTTGTACCGGATTCGCACCTGAACCAGTGAAAAAGAACACACCGGACTCCATGCTGTGAACCGCAGCCACACATATGTGAACCTGGCCCTAAACCGAACACATATTAATCACACAGGTTCTGTGGCTGATTAAGGTGGTAATCAATTATTTGATTAAGGTGGTAATTAAATTCACTTAGTTCCTTACCTAGATTAAATTAGCCCCAGAACCTGTGTAATTAATATGTGTTCAGTTTTAAAGGGATGAGGTGGCAACCCTAGCCTTATAGGCTGAAACGCGTCAACCTATAAAGTTGATCCAGGGTAAATCCGATTGCCTCTCGGGGGATCAGGAAGGATTTTTTCCCCCTGCTGTAACAAATTGGATCATGCTCTGCTGGGGTTTTTTGCCTTCCTTTGGATCAACTGTGGGTATGGAGTTGGGTGTATGGGATTGTACTGTGTTTTTTATTTTGTTTGTTTATTTTTTTGAGGTTGAACTGGATGGACTTGTGTCTTTTTTTTAACCCGACTAACTATGTAACTATGTAACCATTTCGTTTTGCGTTTGAGCACTGTGCAGTGTTGCCAACCGTCATTATTTTTACTGGCAAACAGTAAAAAACAGGCAATTTTCTCCTGCCAGTAAATGCCAGTAAAAAATAAAAGGTTGCCAGTAAAAAATATGTCTGTGACGCTCGGCTTGGTCCGGAGCTGGCTGAGACCATCCGAGTGCTTGCTACAGTGTGATCAGGAGGCTCTGGTGGAGGCGGTGCCTGAGCATGCCGTGTGATGTCATGGTGCAATGGAGCCAAGCAGAGCGGCCAGAGCCTCGTATGTGGGTCCGTGGTATGGAAGCAAGGCAATAATAAGAAAAAATACTGCGCTCGTTTGAAACAAAAGTGAAAAAAAGCTGCGACCAAAAAGTGTTATACTACACCAAACAATATGTAAACAGAGAGAAAGTCGCGCTAATGTAGCATGATAGATGGTGTGTGCTGAACCAGCAAACACCAGAATGGTAAACAAATAGTGATGACTTATAAGTGAATATACTGGTCAATAATTGTATCAAAAATAATACATTAGTATACCGTATTTATCGGCGTATACCGCGCACTATTTTGCCCTGAAAATCAGGGCAAAATCGTGGGTGCGCGATATACGCCGATACCCGCTTTCCCGCCATGAGTTTGAATACTGCGCCCGCATATAGCGAGCGCAGTACACTCGTGAATCTTCGGCCAGTCTCGGCGCCTCTCGTACTGACGTCCTGACGTCCTGAGCGTACAGGATGTCAGTGCGAGAGGCGCCCGAGCCTGCCCGAAGATTCACGAGTGTACTGCGCTCGCTATATGCGGGCGCAGTATTCAAAGTCGTGGCGGGAAACGAGCGAGAGGACGCCGCCGAAGATGGACGCCGGACCCGCCGAAGATGGACGCCGGACCCGCCGAAGATGGACACCGGACCCGCCGAAGATGGACACCGGACCCGCCGAAGATAGACACCCGACCCGCTGAAGACGGACGCCGGACCCGCCGAAGAGGACACCCGAAGCCGCAGAAGGACGCCGGACCCGACGAGGCCGCAGATGGACGCCGCGCAAGACATCAAAACTGTAAGTACAAAAAAACTAAAAATCTTTTTTTCCCACAGGATTGGGGGCCAAATTGGGGGTGCGCGGTATACGCCAGAGCGCGTTATACCGCGATAAATACGGTACATGTGAACATCAATGAACAGTAATAATGATATGTTATCCCATATAGAGTCCACCATGAAAAAGAAAAAAGTGCATAAAAAAATTGTTTCCCAAGTGAAAAGGTCAACGAAGGATCCCAGGAAAAGGTGATGAGAAAGGCACTTCCACCAAGATCACACACTGCCTCTTACTGAATTTAAATGATCTCTAAATTATAGGAGATCAGATACAGCATGAAAACGATGGTATCTTTAAAGAGGGTTATCCAGCTCAGGATGATCAGAAGATGGATGTTCTCAATCAATGTGCCAACACGAGATGTATATGTAAAGGAAGAGGGGACTCACATAGTGTAAAATCCTCAAGTTTAATGTATAATAAAAGGAATTGCACTTACATCAAGTCAATGAATAAAATGCATCTAGTAAATCAAGCCGGCCAGCTTTTAAAAACAAACGCCCGTATCTTTCGGGTCGGATCACAATGCGCGGTGACGTCAGAACGTCGCCTCCCTACGTTTCGTCTCGAAGGGGACGTGGTCACGGGAATCCCGTGACCACGTCCCCTTCGAGACGAAACATAGGGAGGTGACGTTCTGACGTCACCGCGCATTGTGATCCGTGTGTGCGCCCATTCTAATTTCTTGCCCTCCTGTCCCTGAGCTACTTACTTACTCTATCGAAAATAATATAAGAAATATGGGCCAGATTCACAGCGGAGATACGACGGAGTATCTCAGATACGACGGAGTATCTCAGATACGACGGAGTATCTCAGATACGACGGAGTATCTCAGATACTCCGTCGTATCTCTCAGAGTATCTATGCGACTGATTCATAGAATCAGTTACGCATAGATATCCCTAAGATCCGACAGGTGTAATTGTTTTACACTGTCGGATCTTAGGATGCAGTACCGCCGCCGCCGCTGGGGGGAGTTTGCGTCGTAAACCAGCGTCGGGTATGCAAATTAGGAGTTATGGCGATCCACAACGGATTTTCGCGTTCGCTACGTCGTCGCTAGTCTAGTTTCCCGTCGCAAAGTTAGTCTTCGTTTTTGGTGCCTTAACTTTACACAGCAAACGTATTGCTGTATAAAGTATGGCCGTCGTTCCCGCGTCGAAATTTAAAAATTCACGTCGTTTGCGTAGGCCGTCCGGGAATACGGAATTATGCTACGCGCGTCGCCGTTCGAAAAAATGACGTCACTGCGCGCAAAGCACAGCGGGAATTCCTTAACGGAGCATGCGTAGTAGGTCCGGCGCGGGAGCGCGCCTAATTTAAATGGCACACGCCCATTTAAATTACGCGGGCTTACACCGGAGGCTGCCGGCGTAATTTTTCGCGCAAGTGCTTGGTGAATCAGGCACTTGTGATGAAAAATTGCGGCGGTGTAACGTATCTACGATACGTTACGCCGCCGCGATTCTACCTGAATCTGGCCCTATGTTTTTTGCCTTATTATCTACCTTAAATTATATTCCTAATTGCATATTGTATTTGTTTGTAGTCTAAATACTCAAATTTGCACTTAAAACTGTAATTTTGTAACTTTTGGAAATGCCAGTAAAAACTTGGCTGTGCCAGTAAATCTTGAATGTTGTGTCAGTAAATTTCAATCTGGTAGGTTGGCAACACTGGCACTGTGGCTTGTTAATAAATACTACTAATTTTTAAGAGCGGCGACCGGAGTGCGGATCATCTTTTCCTCTTTGCTCTGCTCAGCCGCCGACTGTGGATGGAGCACCCGGGAGCTTTGCTTTGCATGTGATGTATGGGTAGTAGCACTGACTTTTTTGTTTATATGCTATTGTGAAGGTGCCACCAGCATGGATGGAGGTAAATACGCACCTGGAGAAGGTAAGGCAGTTTAGGTTGGGGGAAAGTATTTTTTTTTGCTGAAGTGCAATTATCCTTTAGAGGTGTATTGCATGTTTAGTAGTGATTAACACATCACGGCCCATCTTCTGGATTTTAGAGAAAACACTATAAGATTTCCATACTGCAGAAGAAGCTTGCACAGCTTTGGTAAGCTGCCTCTGCGTGTGGGAATCTGCTTTATCACTCCTATGGAAAAAATATTTTGGCTACAACAAATCAATTGGTGCGTGTGATAACACAACCATACAGATCATTTATCACCTGCAAAGTACCCTAAATTATGACCTTTGTGGAGAGTATGAGGAGTCAGAGGGAATGCATAACGTAAATTAAACTTCGAAGGGTCAGCGCATTTCACTTTCACTATTCATCTTTCTTTCACCTTATGGGTCTAAGAACAAGAGTGCTGTGTAATTACATTTCACTGGTGTGCATCAGCTCATTATTCTCTGCAGTACCATAATAGTGCAACATTTCCAATGGAGCCAGGTAGATTTCAATTTATTCCAGAGACTATGAGAATGCAGCCGCTCTTTAAAACTGATAACATATACTAATCCTTAGCAGAGCTATCATCTCAATTTACTTGTGGATAATAGGCTGGATTTTTTGATCAATAAATGCATTTACTTTTTTATACTCTTACAAGCAAGCTGTGCATTTTCCCTAGCCGGTTCATTGTATGGAATATTGAGCATTCTTGTTATCTTAGATGGGACTTTAAAATAATGCTGTTTGTTTTCTATTCTCTGAGAATGTAATTTTAACACCTGCTGCGATGCGTGCACATGAGGTACAGCAATAACTTCAAGTACACCTATCATGCATACAATGTTGTATGCATGATCCAGAGGATTGGGAGTTGGGGGAAGTGCCAAGCTAATATTTGGTTACCGAATATACACACTGATTAGCCATAACATTATGATCACCTAGCATAACCTCTCGAGGAATGGACTCCAGTGGACCTCTGAAGATATGCTCTAATATCTGGCATTAAACCGTCTGTAGCAGATCCCAGTCCTGTCAGTTGGGGCCTCCATGAATCAGACTTGTTTTTCCAGCACATTCCACAGATGCTTTATTGGATTAAGACCTGGAGAATTTTGAGGCTAAGTCAACACCTAAAATGTATTGTTGTGTTCCTCAAACCATTCTTGAATTCATCAGACCAGACCACAGTCTGCCATTGCTCTGTGGTTCAGTTCTGATTCTCATATGCCCATTATAGGGGCTTTTGACTGTGGACATGGGTAAGCATGGGCACCCTGACCCGGCTACGCAGCCCCATATGCAACAAACTGTGATGTGCGGTGTGTTCTGACAACTTTCAATCGGGAACCAAAATGAACTTTTTCAGCAATTTGAGCTACAGTAGCTATCCTGTTGGATGGGATTACACGAGCCAGCATTCACTCCTCATGTGCACCAATGAGCCTTGGCTGCCCATGATCTTCTTACCGATTTTCCTTCCTTGGAGTGCTTTTTGTAGGGTCCTAACCCCATGGGCCCGGAACATCCTACAAGAGCTGCAGTTTTGGAGTTGCTCTGACACAGTTGTCCGGCCATTACAATTTGGCCACTTGTCAAAGTCACTCAAACCCTAATGCCACGTACACACGACCGTTATTCATGTCATTGAAAAAAACTAAGTTTTTCTTGACGTCATTCCTCTCAAGCCTGCCTTGCATACATCCGATCGTGATAAAAAATGCTCAAGCAAAGCGCGGTGACGTACAACGCGTACGACGGCACTATAAAGGGGAAGTTCCATTCGAATAGCGCCACCCTTTGGGCTGATTATGCAAATTTCACTTCTCATAACTTTTTTCCCTATCGTTAAAGCCTACACATGACTGTTTTTAACGACGACGTGAAAAAACGACGAGAAAAAATAGAGCAGGTTCTACATTTTTAATGGCCATTTTTCTCGTCACGAAAGATGCTCTGGAGCCTACACACGACCGCTTTTCACGACCAATTTAAAAAATTGCATTTTTATCATCATGAAAAAAGTGTCAAACTAAAATAAATAAAGTAAAATGAACAATAAAATGTTTTATTTTTATTTAAACCGCCCCTGTCCCCGTGTGCTCGCATGCAGAAGCGAACAAACACGTAAGTCCCGCCCACATATGAAAACGGTGTTCAAGCTTCACATGTGAGGTATCTCTGCGAACGTTGGAGCGAGAGAAATCATATTGGCCCTAGACCGCCTCTGTAACTAAAAACATATAACCAGTAAAAATATTTAAAACGTCGACCATGGGGATTTTTAAGTAGCAAAGTTTGGCGCCATTCCACGAGCGTGTGCAATTTTGAAGGGTGACATGTTGGGTATCTATTTACTCGGCGTAACTTCATCTTTCACATTATGCAAAAACATTGGGCTAACTTTACTGTTTTGTGTTTTTTTTAAGCACAAAAAATTGCTGCGCAAGTACCGTGCGAGATAAAAAGTTGTAATGACCGCCATTGTATTCTCTAGGGTCTTTGCTAAAAAGCATATATAATGTTTTGGGGTTCTATGTAATTTTCTAGCTAATAAATTATGTTTTTTACATGTAGGAGAGGAATGTCAGAATTGGGCTGGGTGTTCCAGAAAGCCTGAAGGTGCTCCCTGCATGTTGGGCCTCTGTATGTGGCCACGCTGTGTAAAAGTCTCACACATGTGGTATCGCCATACTCGGGAGGAATAGCAGAATGTGTTTTGGGGTGTAATTTGTGGTATGCATATGCTGTGTGTGAGAAATATGCCAGAAACAAGATTTTTTTTTTTTTTTTTTTACAGAATTTTCAGTCTTTTTTCTTTTATAGCGCAAAAAAAAAAAAAAAAACAACGGTGATCAAATACCACCAAAAGAAAGCTGTATTTGTGTGAAAAAAGGACAAAAATTTCATATGGGTACAATGTTGTATGACTGAGTAATTGTCATTCAAATTGTTAGAGCACCAAAAGCTGAAAATTGGTCTGGTTAGGAAGGGGTTTAAGTGCCCATCGGTCAAGAGGTTAAATACCAGTGTTATGGCAGTAGCTAGCTGCCATTACCCTGGTATTGTTTTTTACTATGTGCGGTTGTGGGATCGCTGTTAGAGGCAGCGGGAGAGGTAAACCCCTCCTTCCCCCTGCCACTTCCTGATAGTTTCCGGGCTTACCGGAGCCGTCGGTAAAGCCCGGAAGCGATCTGATGTGGCCGTTTGTTGGGCAGGAAGTCGAATAAGGGCAAGATTGCCTCCACTCATCTCTGTCCTTGGAGGACCAGAGCGAGCCCCTTCTCAGGCCCAAAACAATTTTTTTTTGTGTTTAAGGTCAAAATGCAAAAAAACTTTTTTTTTATTTTGCTTTTAAAGGTAAATGAGAGATCTGGGGTCATTTTGACCCCAGATCTCTCAATAAAGAGGACCGGTCTTGCTTATTTCTATTACAAGAGATGTTTACATTCCTTGTAATAGGAATAAAAGTGATAAAAAAATTTATAAATGAAGCAAAAGTGTAAAAATAAAAAATAAATATTAAAATAAGAAAAACATTTTATTAAAGCGCCCCATTCCTCCATGCTCGTGTGCAGAAGTAAACGCATATGTAAGATACACCCGATATGTAAACGGTGTTTAAACCACTCATGTGAGGTATCGCCCTAATCGTTAGAGTGAGAGCAATAATTCTAGTGCAAGACCTCCACTGTAATTTAAACAGGTAACCTGTAAAAAAATTTAAAGCATCACCTATGGAGATTTTTAAGTACTGTAGTTTGTCACTATTCCAGGAGCCTGCGCAATTTTAAAGCATGACATGTTAGGTATCTATTTGCTCAGCGTAACATCTTTCACATTATACAAAACAATTGGGCTAACTATTGTGCTTTTTTTTTATTAATTTAATTAATTAAAGTGTATTTTTTCCCCAAAAAATTGTGCTTGAAAGACTGCTGTGCAAATACAGTGTGACATAAAATATTGCAACAATCGACATTTTATTATTTAGAGTCTCTGCTGAAAAGAAAATGGTTAAAAAAAGTGTAACGGTTTACGATTTCCCTTCCATCAACCACGACAGCTTATCCGACAATCCATAATCCAGCAGACAGGACCCATTCTATTTCCCCAGAAATAACGGGACAGACAGCTCTGTTACTGGTTCCAAAATGAATGAATGTTTTAATGGTAAAACTCAGGTTTTTATACAGTTCACAACCAAAAAGCATGTTACGGGGACAATGAAACTCTCCACCCCCAACATCACACAATGGGGGCTTCAATACACATTCAGATGGGCTAATTACTAATCATTATTCAGACGGTCTGGCTCTGCGATAAGTGATCCCCACCTGTTACACAAAACACATTCCTTTACTAAACATAATTGACATGCTAATTCACTATACCTGAGAAGTCAGACATCTGACCGTTCAGACTGCCAACACATATCTATCATCAATAGACTTTTCACACAAAACAGTGTCATTAGCATACACAATGAAATTGTCTGTAGAAGCAGACCTAATTAGCACAATGGACACAGAATATAATCACAGCAAGACACTTAAACATCCCACAATAGGCAGACTTAATTAGCATCTCAACAGTCTATGAGACATTCTTATTGACCTGTTGGGGGTCAGAATAAGCAACCTGTAATATTCCTAGATCCTGCAATACATGAATTATCATTAATGTCCCATCTCATGTAATCCAAGATATCAGTTCTCAGTCATCCTATGCCCAAAAGGGACATAGGATGACCCTAGACCCAAGAGTCATTGGTGAAGCTGGCACAGGAGTACCCCACACCCTTCAAAAGTCTCTGGGTGTCACGGGCCATTCCGTTACAAAAAGTAATAGTACAACTCTCCTGTACTTCTGGTTGCTGTTGCTGTGGAAGAGCCAAGAGGAGAGATGGGTGTATAAATGACTAAGAAGTGAATAAACAGTGCCTCTGTGTATGTGAATCCCAGCTGTGATATGTACAATGGACAGAAGTATAACAAGAGTTGTACTATCCAGTGAAAAGACAACATTTTGATATTAAAGGGCATCAATCTTGCCATGGGATACACTACAGAAAAAGAAACTCTTGCTTACACACCCGAAATTAAAAAAGAAAACATTTCCTGGAGTTATGCTTTATTGTTTCCTAGCCTTGCCGCAGGTTTGCTTTAAGTTTGAACACCTAACAAGTTTTTTTAAGATATGTGATTATTTACTGGAAAGAAGCACAGTGATCCCTAAGGAACCAATTTAGTGTTAATTTTGTCAACAAAAATATTTTCATCATAATTTTCATCAGCCAGAGCCGACTCTGAAATTATGCAAATTAGGCGGTTGCCTAAGGCCCTGTGCTCACAGGAACCTCCTGGCCGCCTAATTTGCCTAACGCATTACCCCAGTTTTGAGGGACAGGGCACCTAAAGTGTTACTAAACTCAAATATTTTAGTTTTTTATTAAAATAACAAACATGTTATACTTACCTGCTCTGTGCAGTGGTATGCTCAGAGCAGCCCCAAACCTCCTCTTTTGGGGTCCCAGGCGGCGATCCTGGCTCCGCCTCCTTTTCTGCGGGGCTACCATAGCCAGACGCTGGCTATGGGGAGAGGTAGTCCCTGCGCTCCTGAGCAGTGTGTCTACGGAGCCGTGCTCCTTAGACTTACACAGCCCGCTCCCATTTAGGCCGCCCCCACTTCCTCTGATTAACAGCAGCAAGAGCCAATGGCTCCTGCTGCTGCTCAAATGTAGTGTAAAGAGGAAGTAAGGGGAGAAAAGATGCAACTGTGCACAGCGTTGATCTCCTCTTCCCTCTCTTCCCTTTACACAGGGAACGTGGGTGGCACAGGGACACTGAAATCGCTTTTTACCTTAATGCAAACAATGTTTCTGTCATATCTGGGTCTGTCATAGTGGGTTTTGTCATTAGCGTGTTTTTGCCATAGTGGTTTTGTCATTAGCGTGTTTCTGTCATAACGGTTCTGTCATAGCGGTTCTGTCAGTAGCATGTTCTGTCACAGGGGTTCTGTCATAGCGGTTCTGTCACAGCGGATTCTTTCATAGCGGTTCTGTCACAGCGGATTCTGTCATAGCGGTTCTGAGGTTTCATTTTTAAATGATTGTTGACCACAATCTTCTCCCCGTATACCATACATCATATGATGCATGTTCATTTCATTACACCTGTACAACTACCCTCCCCAGTCCAGGGCCTCCACTGTACCCACCAGACCAGTGTCTCCTCCAGCCCTCAAGGCCCCCACTGCACCCCCCAGTCCAGGGCCTCCTCCACACCTCCCCTCAGCTTATTGCCTTCACTGTAACCCCAGCCCAGGTCCTCCTCCACACCCCACCTCAGTCTGGGGTCTTTTCTGCACCCCCCCCCAATCCAGGGCCTTCCCTGCATCACCCCCAGGCCCCCCAATCCTTTGTCATAACAACAGCAGTTCAGGGCCTTCTGCACACAAACCCCTGTCCTTGTCCTAATAAATGCCTTCCATAATAAAGGCTCTCCCATGCTGAAGCATCACTCTGGAATGCCTTTCTATGGTGCAGGCGGAAGGAGCAGAGTGATTCAGCACTAGTCCACCTGTGCAGTCTCCCTCCTTTTTGGTTCTCTGGTATTGGGCAAACTATGCAGAGGGCTCTGCCTGTCCATTACATTTGATCAGGTGGCTATGGCTTAGAGCAGCGCTTCCCATTGCGGGTAGGGGTGATGGAACACCTGGCGTCACCCCCCATAGATGCGTCACCCGAAGCGTGTGCCCCCTGCCCACCCTAGTTTCGGACCTGTATGTGTGTATATATGCACGCACACACATATATTTTAAAAAGAAAAAAGGGGCGGGTTGAAGCATAATGCATTAGTCCTGTGGAGATTTGGGGGGTACTGTATGTATGTATGTACAGACAACTGTTCAGAAATGTCAGACTGGCATTTGTTAGGGCAGCCTTCCACCAGCGTCTTTTAAAAAGACCAGGCGCAATGCTGCTCTAAACAGACGCGTGTCTGGCAATTCTGAACAGAAATTTGTAGGGCAGCCTTGCACCAAGGTCTTCCTCTATTATTGGGTATTTTGAAACCCATTTTTCTTTTTCTTTTTTTTAACCACTTCCCGCCTGGCCTATAGCAGAACAACAGCCAGGCGGTGGTTCAGTTTTCCTGACTGGGCGTCATCATACGTCATTGCGGCGATCGGCGGTGCTGTGTATCAGTCTGACACACCGCTGAACTGATCTCGGTGATCAGCCATGTCCAATCACGGCTGATCACAATGTAAACAGGAAGAGATGTTGATCGGCTTTTCCTCACTCGCATCTGACAGACGTGATGTCAGTCTGCGCTGATTGTTTATCAGTGCAGCCCCCCCGCGGATGCCCACACTGGACCTGCAGCCAGGACCACCAGGGAAGCCCCTAACATGTGGATGGCCATCCACATATGCCAATATATGACCAATATATGCTAATCAGTGCCCAGAAATGGGCACTGACTGGCACCATTATGTATCAGATCAGATTAGTGATGCCCAGCAATGCCACCCATCAGTGTTATCAGTGCCACCCATCAGTGTCCATCAGTGTCCATCAGTGCCACCTATCAGTGCCCATCCATGCCCATCAGTGCCTATCTATCAGTGACCATCAGTGCCCATCCATGCCACCTATCAGTGTCACCTATAATTACCCATCAGTGCCACCCATAAGTACCCATCAGTGCCGCCTATGAGTGCCCATCAGTGCTGCCTATCAGTGCCCATCAGTGCTGCCTATCAATGGCCATCATCAGTGCCCATCAGTGCCACCTCATTGGGTGCCCATAGGTGCCACCTTATCAGTGCCCATCAGTGCAGCCATGTCAGTGCCCGTCATTGAAGAAGAAAACTTACTTATTTAAAAAAAAAATTAACAGAAACAATGAAAAACTTTTTTTTCTAAATTTTCTGTCTTTTTTTATTTGTTGTGCAAAAAAAATAAAAAAATCGCAGAGGTGAACAATTACCACCAAAAGAATGCTCTATTTGTGGGAACAAAAGGATAAAAAATGTGTTTGGGTACAGTGTAGCATGACCACACAATTGCCATTCAAATTGCGACAGTGCTGAAAGCTAAACATTTGCATGGGCATGAAGGGAGTGTAAGTGCCTGGTATTGAAGTGGTTAAAGTTATTTATATTATTTACGCTTTTTATTCACGTTTTGTTTGAGAAACTGACTTATTTGTTTGATATTACTTAAAAAATATTGCACTTTGTACCCCTTATTTTCCATGCACTACTGAGAAAATGTGTTAAGTTACATATTTTTCTGTTTCATGTTTTACATTTTTGTTGAAAAAATCGCTTGTTTTAAGCTCGTAGTCGTTACAATAAACAGGTTATGTGCAAGAATATGTTGTACAATTTAATTTAATTTTAGTTTATACTTTGTTGACAAAATTATTTGACATTTAGGAGACAGTAGCAAGTATATTAAGTAGGCAGATGTACAAATGTTATCTATATTTGTGTGCATGTAATACAGTTGTGCTCATAAGTTTACATACCCTGGCAGAATTTATGATTTCTTGGCCATTTTTCAGAGAATATGAATTATAACACAAAAACTTTTCTTTCACTCATGGTTAGTGTTTGGCTGAAGCCATTTACTATGAATCAACTGTGTTTACTCTTTTTAACCACTTAAGGACTGCCGCACAAAGATTTACGTTGGCAGAATGGCACGGCCGGGCACATGGATGTATATATATATATACATCCCCTTTAAGAGCCCAGCCGTGGGTCGCGAGTCGGTCCGAAGCTCCGGGACTACGCCCGCGGGACCCGCAGACCGGATCGCCGTGGGTGTCCCGCGATCGGGTCACAGGAGCTGAAGAACGGGGAAAGGTGAGTGTAAACAAACCTTCCCCGTTCTTCTCTGTGGCAATGTCAGTGATCGTCTGTTCCCTGATATAGGGAACGATGATCACTGAAGTCACACATCTAGCCCCGCCTCCTACAGTTAGAAACACACATGAGGTCACACTTAACCCCTACAGCGCCCCCTATCGGTTAACCCCTTCACTGCAATTGTCATTATCACAGTAATCAGTGCATTTTTATAGCACTTTTTGCTGTGAAAATGACGATGGTCCCAAAAGTGTGTCAAAAGTGTCCAATGTGTCTGCCATAATGTCGCAGTCACGAAAAAAATCGCTGATCGCTGCCATTAGTAGTAAAACAAAATTATTAATAAAAATTCCATAAAACTGTCCCCTATTTTGTAAACGCTATAAATTTTGCGCAAACCAATCGATAAACGCTTGCGATTTGTTTTACCAAAAATAGGTAGAAGAATACGTATCGGCCTAAACTGAGGAAAAAAAATGTTTTTTAATATCTTTTTTGGGGATATTTATTATAGCAAAAAGTTAAAAATATCGTATTTTTTTCAAAATTGTCGCTCTATTTTTGTTTATAGCGCAAAAAATAAAAACCGCAGAGGTGATCAAATACCACCAAAAGAAAGCCCTATTTGTGGGGAAAAAAGGACGCCAATTTTGTTTGGGAGCCACGTCGCACGACCGTGCAATTGTCAGTTAAAGCGACGCAGTAACTACCCAAATGACCCTGATCAAAAGTTTACATACCCCAGTTCTTAATACCGTGTATTGCCCTCTTTAACATGAATGACGTCTTGAAGTCTATGTGGATAAGGCTTTTTATCTTCTCAGATGGTAAAGCTGCCCATTCCTCTTGGCAAAAAGCCTCCAGTTCCTGTAAATTCTTGGGCTTTCTTGCATGAACTGCATGTTTCAGATCTCCCCAGAGTGGCTCAATGATATTGAGGTCAGAAGACTGAGATGACCACTCCAAAACCGTCACTTTATTCTGCTGTAGCCTATGACCAGTGGCGGCTGGTGCTCAAAATTTTTGGGGGGGCGCAAACGGAAAAAAATTGCAGCCTCACTGTGCCCATCAAATGCAGCCACTGTGCCATCAATTGTGACCACTCTGCCATGCCATCAAACGCAGCCACTGTGCCATCAATTGTCACCACTGTTCCATGCCATCAAACCCAGCCACTGTGCCATCAATTCGCACCACTGTGCCATGCCATCAAATGCAGCCACTGTGCCATGAATTGTCACCACTGTTCCATGCCTCAAGAGAAAAGTACTACACAAGGTAGTGACAGGGCGGACTTTTTCAGGCAATCACAGGGACATAGGGTTTTTAGAAAAATATAAATTTAATTACAAAAATACATACAATAAATTTCAATAAAATATGATGAAAAAGTACAAAAAATACATTCACAAGCAATATTTTCTTTCGTCTCGCCTACGCGTTTCGCCTAGCGGCTTCTTCAGGACGAGTTTGAGAGAGAGTTTGACAATAGAGTATTGATAATTTCATAGGTCAATTGAGCCATCCACGTGCATCGAGGACCAATTGAAGTCACAGATGTACAGGTGATATATAATTTGTGGAAAAGCCCACTAGAAGGAGAGAAGAAGATCTCCTAAATTTGGCAGCAAGCCGTAATGTATCCAAATACATAAATAAATACGGGTTCTGACAAAAAGCAAGAACTACGCTACCACAGGCTACCCCCCCGGGACACACAAGGATTCTTTATCGAGGCCTCCAATCTTTTGGCTTGTCCGTTATTGGACATTGCAGCGTGGCTGCCCTGTGTACGGATCTAATTTCCCTCCAGGCTCCCTCCACCTGCTCCCTGCCTTATTGGTCCCGGTCTGCTTTGGTTCTTGCTTTTTGTCAGAACCCGTATTTATTCATGTATTTGGATACATTACGGCTTGCTGCTAATTATAGGAGATCTTCTTCTCTCCTTCTAGTGGGCTTTTCCACAAATTATATATCACCTGTACATCTGTGACTTCAATTGGTCCTCGATGCACATGGATGGCTATCAATTCAATTGACCTATGAAATTAGCAATACTCTATTGTCAAACTCTCTCTCAAACTCGTCCTGAAGAAGCCGCTAGGCGAAACGCGTAGGCGAGACGAAAGAAAATATTGCTTGTGAATGTATTTTTTGTACTAATTGGTGAGAAATTCAGTGCGCTACTGTGAGTAAACGAATGTGATAATATAGCAGTGATAATAGGATGTGTAAAATAAATAAATCTGAGGCCACTGTATCTAGGAGTGTTCACATAACACAAAATGAAAATAGATAAATAAACAAATGATAAGCGCTTCAAATACGTGATCTAATTCACAGTGGAGGGTAATACCAGTGATGAGTGCACAAACACAATAAGAGGTTAAATGTGATAAATAACCAAAATATTTTCAAAATATCACAAATGATATGAACCTGAGAAGGTGCAAATAGTGCAATGAGAGGTCCTTCAATATTAAATGCAAACAACAATTGGTGCAAGTAGTGGTTCAAAAAATTGAAAAATATATAAAAGAAAAAATGAATGGATGATAATGAGATCAGAGTGTGATTGACAGTCTATATAGGATGGATCAAATGAAATCAATTTCTGAATCTCTGCTCTCCTCCCTCAAGTGGTAAGCAAATATCCTCATAAGTGTTGTAGTTCCCTTACCTGCAGGGTACTATATATGAGCATATAGTATAGACTCCACGACGTGATGGTCCTGCTCCTCCGAGTATGGATGACTCCTCCTGCTCCAGCTGATGGGTCTCTCCAAGCTGCAGGGTACTATATGTGAGTATATAGTGTAAACTCCACGGCGTGATGGTCCTGCTCCTCCGAGTGTGGATGACTCCTCCTGCTCCAGCTGATGGGTCTCTCCAAGCTCCGTGGTCCGGGGTGAGCAGTGAGATGGGGGAGAAAGGAAAAAAAGTGCCTCCAATAGTGCAGTAGGTATGGGCTCAATCCGGTTTATTATAGTAAAAGTTAGGTGTGCAGGTACATTTTGCAGGGATGGGCACATGCAGATGACAAATTTTAAAAATCCCGGGGACGCGGCGTTCTAGGTACCGCCTGACGTCTGGTGGCCTCCGGCTTGTGCGGGTGTGTGAATATTGGTCTGACTCCCTACGGCGTTACGTCACGCACCTCGTGACTTCATCAGGGGAACCTTATTGGCTGTCAGGCCGTCAATTAAATAATGGCAAAACCGGAAGTAAACAAGCTTCCATTTTCTTGAAGTCCATGTCCATAGACATGGTAGTAAAGGAAGTGAGTGTTGTTAGACGTCGATGGGACATTGATTGGTTCTGTGGATACAGGGAAATCCAAACTTGGACGTAACAGAACTAATGTCCCCAAGGCAATAGAAATTATATAGAAGTAGAGTTAAAATAGCGAGAGAGTTTCTCATTGTGTATAAAGTATACTGGCCATAAATGTATAAAGATAGCAGTGCTCAAATGCGTACAGTATAGCGAAGAAGTAAATGAAAAGATAAAAACTTTTAAAAAATTTTGAAAAAATTAATATTACTAGGATACTGGGCGTAGATAAATATAAAGACACTTAGTGAGTCTATTATTGGTACTACTGTACTGACCAGTATTAATGTCTTCTGGTAAAACCACATTTATATGTTTTTATCAATATGTTGCTTACATCATTCAAGTGAACAGAAATAGATGTAAAGTGTAGATACATCTTAAAGGGTAAAACTATATATCAGTGTATGTATATATAGGGTATATATATAGAAATGACACTGGAATTAACCATAGTGGTACAGTGTAACCTCCTGCCAATAGTGTTGAAGCATATTTCAATAGAGGTATGTACATGTCCAATTATTGATAGGTGTGGTGTGTTATTTTGTATGGGTACTAGAGATTCTAGTGAAAACTTCACCCACAGTCTAGGAGGGCCAGGGTGTCTCGGAGGTGAAAATGGTTGATATCATGGATGGATTAAATACCACCCCCACAAACCCAAGGCCACCACACATATTCTGACATAACATGTCAATGGACACTTTGCATTGGAAAATACATAAATGATCCGTATGTGAATATTAATTCTACATAATATATAGGAGACATAATTAAAAATATTTAAAATTATTTTAAAAAACCTATTTAAAAGTTATTTAAAAAACAGTTAAGATCAAAATCCACATTCATACCCCCTGGTGTAAGTGTATTAAGAGTGTGGATCCAGCGGGATTCTTTCTGACTGATAACCCGTATCTTATGACTACCTCTCCATGATGCCTTGTATTTTTCTATGCCCCAGAATTGTAGTGAGGTAGGGTCTTGGTTGTGTTCTTTCGCAAAGTGTCGTGATACACTATGTTTGGGATTGCCCTTACTAATATTTCGTATATGTTCCTCTATTCTCACTTTGAGTTTCCTTTTGGTTCTGCCTACATATTGCAAATTGCAATTGCATTGGAGCACATATATAACACCCTCCGTATGGCATCCAATAAAATCTCTTATTTTGTGTGTATGTCCCGTATTAGTACCAATGAAATCTTGTCGTTTGCCTTGAAATAGTTTGGCATGTCTGCAGGCAAAGCAGTTCCTGCATGGATAAAATCCCTTTCCATTAAAGAAGGAGAACATTGGTTTCGGGGGTGAAGCAATCACAGATTTAACCAACAGATCTTTTAAGGTAGGAGCTCGTTTGTATATAATTTTAGGCTTAGTGGGGAGTATTGTGTTGAGATCTTTATCGTTAAGCAACACATGCCAATGTCGTTGGATGAGTTTATTTATATCTCTATGTTGTACATTGTAGTCTAGTATCAGACTAGGGGCCGTGTCTCCTTGGAGTGTTTTCTTGGTGGCCTTATTTTCCAGCATCGGTTTTCTATCCAGTTCCTGTACATTACGTATTTGTTCATTTATCCAGGATTTGTCATAACCCTTTTCTTCAAACCTTTTTCCAATGAATTGGGCCTGTTCCTTGAAATCATCTTCCCTCGTGCAGTTTCTTTTAAGCCTGACCAGTTGTCCTTTCGGAATGTTAAAGAGCCATGGCTTATGATGGCAACTTTCAACTGACAGGTAACTGTTTGTGTCGACTGCTTTGAAATAGGTTTTGGTTATGATTTTATTACCTTCTAGTGTTATGCTCAAATCTAGAAAGTCAACCGTCTTTTCATCAATTTTCCAAACAAGTTCGATGTTTTGCTTGTTTTTATTTAGATTTTCCATATATTTCTCCAAACTTTCTTTACTGCCATTCCATAGAATGATGACATCATCTATGTACCTCTTGTATAAAAGAAGCTCTCTCGGTGTTTGGTCATAGATGGCTGATTCTTCCCATTGAGCCATGAAGGCATTGGCTATACTTGGGGCAAATTTAGCGCCCATAGCTATGCCTATAGCTTGTTTATAGTAGGTCTGGTTGTGCCAGAAATAATTAAATTTTAGGCAAAACTCCAGGCATTTAATTAAATATTTGCGTTGTTTGCATACCATGTTGCTGTGTTCACGTAATAGCCACTTGGCTGCGTGGCATGCATCATGGTGACCAACTATAGTGTATAGCGACGAGACATCCGCTGTGGCGAGGATCGTGCTTCCTTCTGCCACAGGGACTTTGTCGAGAAGTTGGAGAATATGTTTGGTATCTTTTAAATATGCTCTCGTGTTTTGTACAGCCGGTTGAATAAAAAAGTCAATGTATTGTCCCATTCTGGAAGTGAGTGACTCAATGCCGTTGACTATCGGCCTTCCAGGCGGGTTATCCTTGGACTTATGAATTTTGGGAACTGTATATATTACTGGAATCCTACAGCATTCCGGCACCAAGTATTTGGCCTCTTTTTTGTTTAGTATATCTCTTTTTAATCCCAGGTTAACCACCAATTTGAGTTCTTTCTTATATGTATTGGTGGGATTCCCTGGCAGTTTGATGTACGTCTCTTCATCTGACAATTGGCGGTCTAGTTCTCCCAGATATTGAGTTTTAGTTTGTATAACAATGGCTCCCCCTTTGTCCGCCGGGCGGATAACTACATCGTTTCTTTCCGTAAGCGACTTAATTCCCTTTTTCATATGTATCGGATCATATTTTTTCCTCACTTCCAATGTGTCAAGGTCTGCAAGGACTAGTTTCTTGAAGACCTCTATGTGTTGATTATCCGACACTTGTGGATTAAAAATGGAATTATTACGTAGCGTGCTATACGTTGAATGGTTATTGGGTGGTTGCTGTACAGTATGTGAGAATTTATCATTGAGGAAATATTTCTTCATATTAAGTTTTCGGATGTACTTCCGAATCCCAATATATGTATCGAATTTGCTTAGATTTTTGACTGGTGCATGTTTTAGTCCCCTATCTAGGACAGCTAGTTCTTCTGCTGTCAGTTGAATTGAGGTTAGATTTACCACGTTCTCTCCTCGTCTTTTCTTTTTCTTTTGTTGTCCCTTTCCTGCTCTGTTTCCCCTCTTGTTTCTGGGCTTGGTTTTGCTGTTGTTTCTTGTGTTCTTCTCCTTGGTGAGCAGTGGGGATCTGGTATTGATCTTCGTGGGGAATGTTCCCTCCTTTCTCTGTCTAAAAAAGATGACCGAGGTGCTATATATTGATGTTGGTCATAGCTTGAGCGTGAGTCCTCATAATGCTGTTCCTGCTGTCCTCTAAGGGGTTCATATCTATTGTGGGTCATGATGGGTGTTCTATAGTATCCTCCATACTGGTCCTGTATCTGTGGGGGTCCCCTATTGTAATTACCATAATAGTCATAGGCCTGTGGGGGTGGAGGCGGTCCTCTATAATACCCTCCATATGGTTCCTGTGGTGGAGGAGGAGGGCCTCTATTATCTCTTGGATTTCTTTCATTGTATTGTCCATTGTTGTGTTGTCCATTGTTATAAGGTTTCTTATTGTTTGGTTTTTTATATGGTTTCTTCCACTGTTTTTTTGGTGTATGTGGTACATATTGACCATTATGATGGTGGTCATATTGTGGTCTATTATTTTCCCTGTATCCTGTTTGTTCCTCCCATCTGGGTGGGGGTCGCATCTGAGATGTTGTGGGGTCTTGAATTCTCACTTCTTTGATCGGAGTCGATTGTGTGGAACTTGGTTGGGCCAGTTCTAACTTATGTTGCCATTTGAATACACGGTCGGTTTTGTAGTCCGCCACGTCTCGTTGGAATTTTTTAGTTTTTCGTTGTTGTACTTCCTGATCTTTGGCCACTAAATCTTTGTTTAGTAGTGTGGACAATTTTTGGAAGTCACTGGACTCTTTAAACGGCTCCAGTTTAGATTTTATGTCTTCAATTTGTTGTTGTACTGCTCTTAGTTTCTTTTGTTTTCTCTTCAGAAGGAATTTAACTCCTTCTACACTTTTGTTGTTAAAGAACTCGAACCATTCGTCTAACGATTCTTTATCGTCTAGTCCATCATTAGGTGGCATATCCCATCTGACTCGTCTGGGTGCTATGTTATCTTTAACATATTGGTCAAAGGTATGTATGTCCCACCAAAGGGATACCTTTTTTTCCATAACATGTCCCAGTTTTCTAATAAGACTGTCTACATCCGTGTTGTGTGTAATAGTGCGTGTATTAAAAACCTCTTCTAAATTAACATTTCTGTTCTCTATGAAAGTAAAGACTTCCATCGTGGCTGCACAGAATGTAAGTGTGAATAACAAATGGATAATTGGTGAGAAATTCAGTGCGCTACTGTGAGTAAACGAATGTGATAATATAGCAGTGATAATAGGATGTGTAAAATAAATAAATCTGAGGCCGCTGTATCTAGGAGTGTTCACATAACACAAAATGAAAGTAGATAAATAAACAAATGATAAGCGCTTCAAATACGTGATCTAATTCACAGTGGAGGGTAATACCAGTGATGAGTGCACAAACACAATAAGAGGTTAAATGTGATAAATAACCAAAATATTTTCAAAATATCACAAATGATATGAACCTGAGAAGGTGCAAATAGTGCAATGAGATGTCCTTCAATATTAAATGCAAACAACAATTGGTGCAAGTAGTGGTTCAAAAAATTGAAAAATATATAAAAGAAAAAATGAATGGATGATAATGAGATCAGAGTGTGATCGACAGTCTATATAGGATGGATCAAATGAAATCAATTTCTGAATCTCTGCTCTCCTCCCTCAAGTGGTAAGCAAATATCCTCATAAGTGTTGTAGTTCCCTTACCTGCAGGGTACTATATATGAGCATATAGTATAGACTCCACGACGTGATGGTCCTGCTCCTCCGAGTATGGATGACTCCTCCTGCTCCAGCTGATGGGTCTCTCCAAGCTGCAGGGTACTATATGTGAGTATATAGTGTAAACTCCACGGCGTGATGGTCCTGCTCCTCCGAGTGTGGATGACTCCTCCTGCTCCAGCTGATGGGTCTCTCCAAGCTCCGTGGTCCGGGGTGAGCAGTGAGATGGGGGAGAAAGGAAAAAAAGTGCCTCCAATAGTGCAGTAGGTATGGGCTCAATCCGGTTTATTATAGTAAAAGTTAGGTGTGCAGGTACATTTTGCAGGGATGGGCACATGCAGATGACAAATTTTAAAAATCCCGGGGACGCGGCGTTCTAGGTACCGCCTGACGTCTGGTGGCCTCCGGCTTGTGCGGGTGTGTGAATATTGGTCTGACTCCCTACGGCGTTACGTCACGCACCTCGTGACTTCATCAGGGGAACCTTATTGGCTGTCAGGCCGTCAATTAAATAATGGCAAAACCGGAAGTAAACAAGCTTCCATTTTCTTGAAGTCCATGTCCATAGACATGGTAGTAAAGGAAGTGAGTGTTGTTAGACGTCGATGGGACATTGATTGGTTCTGTGGATACAGGGAAATCCAAACTTGGACGTAACAGAACTAATGTCCCCAAGGCAATAGAAATTATATAGAAGTAGAGTTAAAATAGCGAGAGAGTTTCTCATTGTGTATAAAGTATACTGGCCATAAATGTATAAAGATAGCAGTGCTCAAATGCGTACAGTATAGCGAAGAAGTAAATGAAAAGATAAAAACTTTTAAAAAAATTTTGAAAAAATTAATATTACTAGGATACTGGGCGTAGATAAATATAAAGACACTTAGTGAGTCTATTATTGGTACTACTGTACTGACCAGTATTAATGTCTTCTGGTAAAACCACATTTATATGTTTTTATCAATATGTTGCTTACATCATTCAAGTGAACAGAAATAGATGTAAAGTGTAGATACATCTTAAAGGGTAAAACTATATATCAGTGTATGTATATATAGGGTATATATATAGAAATGACACTGGAATTAACCATAGTGGTACAGTGTAACCTCCTGCCAATAGTGTTGAAGCATATTTCAATAGAGGTATGTACATGTCCAATTATTGATAGGTGTGGTGTGTTATTTTGTATGGGTACTAGAGATTCTAGTGAAAACTTCACCCACAGTCTAGGAGGGCCAGGGTGTCTCGGAGGTGAAAATGGTTGATATCATGGATGGATTAAATACCACCCCCACAAACCCAAGGCCACCACACATATTCTGACATAACATGTCAATGGACACTTTGCATTGGAAAATACATAAATGATCCGTATGTGAATATTAATTCTACATAATATATAGGAGACATAATTAAAAATATTTAAAATTATTTTAAAAAACCTATTTAAAAGTTATTTAAAAAACAGTTAAGATCAAAATCCACATTCATACCCCCTGGTGTAAGTGTATTAAGAGTGTGGATCCAGCGGGATTCTTTCTGACTGATAACCCGTATCTTATGACTACCTCTCCATGATGCCTTGTATTTTTCTATGCCCCAGAATTGTAGTGAGGTAGGGTCTTGGTTGTGTTCTTTCGCAAAGTGTCGTGATACACTATGTTTGGGATTGCCCTTACTAATATTTCGTATATGTTCCTCTATTCTCACTTTGAGTTTCCTTTTGGTTCTGCCTACATATTGCAAATTGCAATTGCATTGGAGCACATATATAACACCCTCCGTATGGCATCCAATAAAATCTCTTATTTTGTGTGTATGTCCCGTATTAGTACCAATGAAATCTTGTCGTTTGCCTTGAAATAGTTTGGCATGTCTGCAGGCAAAGCAGTTCCTGCATGGATAAAATCCCTTTCCATTAAAGAGAACATTGGTTTCGGGGGTGAAGCAATCACAGATTTAACCAACAGATCTTTTAAGGTAGGAGCTCGTTTGTATATAATTTTAGGCTTAGTGGGGAGTATTGTGTTGAGATCTTTATCGTTAAGCAACACATGCCAATGTCGTTGGATGAGTTTATTTATATCTCTATGTTGTACATTGTAGTCTAGTATCAGACTAGGGGCCGTGTCTCCTTGGAGTGTTTTCTTGGTGGCCTTATTTTCCAGCATCGGTTTTCTATCCAGTTCCTGTACATTACGTATTTGTTCATTTATCCAGGATTTGTCATAACCCTTTTCTTCAAACCTTTTTCCAATGAATTGGGCCTGTTCCTTGAAATCATCTTCCCTCGTGCAGTTTCTTTTAAGCCTGACCAGTTGTCCTTTCGGAATGTTAAAGAGCCATGGCTTATGATGGCAACTTTCAACTGACAGGTAACTGTTTGTGTCGACTGCTTTGAAATAGGTTTTGGTTATGATTTTATTACCTTCTAGTGTTATGCTCAAATCTAGAAAGTCAACCGTCTTTTCATCAATTTTCCAAACAAGTTCGATGTTTTGCTTGTTTTTATTTAGATTTTCCATATATTTCTCCAAACTTTCTTTACTGCCATTCCATAGAATGATGACATCATCTATGTACCTCTTGTATAAAAGAAGCTCTCTCGGTGTTTGGTCATAGATGGCTGATTCTTCCCATTGAGCCATGAAGGCATTGGCTATACTTGGGGCAAATTTAGCGCCCATAGCTATGCCTATAGCTTGTTTATAGTAGGTCTGGTTGTGCCAGAAATAATTAAATTTTAGGCAAAACTCCAGGCATTTAATTAAATATTTGCGTTGTTTGCATACCATGTTGCTGTGTTCACGTAATAGCCACTTGGCTGCGTGGCATGCATCATGGTGACCAACTATAGTGTATAGCGACGAGACATCCGCTGTGGCGAGGATCGTGCTTCCTTCTGCCACAGGGACTTTGTCGAGAAGTTGGAGAATATGTTTGGTATCTTTTAAATATGCTCTCGTGTTTTGTACAGCCGGTTGAATAAAAAAGTCAATGTATTGTCCCATTCTGGAAGTGAGTGACTCAATGCCGTTGACTATCGGCCTTCCAGGCGGGTTATCCTTGGACTTATGAATTTTGGGAACTGTATATATTACTGGAATCCTACAGCATTCCGGCACCAAGTATTTGGCCTCTTTTTTGTTTAGTATATCTCTTTTTAATCCCAGGTTAACCACCAATTTGAGTTCTTTCTTATATGTATTGGTGGGATTCCCTGGCAGTTTGATGTACGTCTCTTCATCTGACAATTGGCGGTCTAGTTCTCCCAGATATTGAGTTTTAGTTTGTATAACAATGGCTCCCCCTTTGTCCGCCGGGCGGATAACTACATCGTTTCTTTCCGTAAGCGACTTAATTCCCTTTTTCATATGTATCGGATCATATTTTTTCCTCACTTCCAATGTGTCAAGGTCTGCAAGGACTAGTTTCTTGAAGACCTCTATGTGTTGATTATCCGACACTTGTGGATTAAAAATGGAATTATTACGTAGCGTGCTATACGTTGAATGGTTATTGGGTGGTTGCTGTACAGTATGTGAGAATTTATCATTGAGGAAATATTTCTTCATATTAAGTTTTCGGATGTACTTCCGAATCCCAATATATGTATCGAATTTGCTTAGATTTTTGACTGGTGCATGTTTTAGTCCCCTATCTAGGACAGCTAGTTCTTCTGCTGTCAGTTGAATTGAGGTTAGATTTACCACGTTCTCTCCTCGTCTTTTCTTTTTCTTTTGTTGTCCCTTTCCTGCTCTGTTTCCCCTCTTGTTTCTGGGCTTGGTTTTGCTGTTGTTTCTTGTGTTCTTCTCCTTGGTGAGCAGTGGGGATCTGGTATTGATCTTCGTGGGGAATGTTCCCTCCTTTCTCTGTCTAAAAAAGATGACCGAGGTGCTATATATTGATGTTGGTCATAGCTTGAGCGTGAGTCCTCATAATGCTGTTCCTGCTGTCCTCTAAGGGGTTCATATCTATTGTGGGTCATGATGGGTGTTCTATAGTATCCTCCATACTGGTCCTGTATCTGTGGGGGTCCCCTATTGTAATTACCATAATAGTCATAGGCCTGTGGGGGTGGAGGCGGTCCTCTATAATACCCTCCATATGGTTCCTGTGGTGGAGGAGGAGGGCCTCTATTATCTCTTGGATTTCTTTCATTGTATTGTCCATTGTTGTGTTGTCCATTGTTATAAGGTTTCTTATTGTTTGGTTTTTTATATGGTTTCTTCCACTGTTTTTTTGGTGTATGTGGTACATATTGACCATTATGATGGTGGTCATATTGTGGTCTATTATTTTCCCTGTATCCTGTTTGTTCCTCCCATCTGGGTGGGGGTCGCATCTGAGATGTTGTGGGGTCTTGAATTCTCACTTCTTTGATCGGAGTCGATTGTGTGGAACTTGGTTGGGCCAGTTCTAACTTATGTTGCCATTTGAATACACGGTCGGTTTTGTAGTCCGCCACGTCTCGTTGGAATTTTTTAGTTTTTCGTTGTTGTACTTCCTGATCTTTGGCCACTAAATCTTTGTTTAGTAGTGTGGACAATTTTTGGAAGTCACTGGACTCTTTAAACGGCTCCAGTTTAGATTTTATGTCTTCAATTTGTTGTTGTACTGCTCTTAGTTTCTTTTGTTTTCTCTTCAGAAGGAATTTAACTCCTTCTACACTTTTGTTGTTAAAGAACTCGAACCATTCGTCTAACGATTCTTTATCGTCTAGTCCATCATTAGGTGGCATATCCCATCTGACTCGTCTGGGTGCTATGTTATCTTTAACATATTGGTCAAAGGTATGTATGTCCCACCAAAGGGATACCTTTTTTTCCATAACATGTCCCAGTTTTCTAATAAGGCTGTCTACATCCGTGTTGTGTGTAATGGTGCGTGTATTGAAAACTGGGACATGTTATGGAAAAAAAGGTATCCCTTTGGTGGGACATACATACCTTTGACCAATATGTTAAAGATAACATAGCACCCAGACGAGTCAGATGGGATATGCCACCGAATGATGGACTAGACGATAAAGAATCGTTAGACGAATGGTTCGAGTTCTTTAACAACAAAAGTGTAGAAGGAGTTAAATTCCTTCTGAAGAGAAAACAAAAGAAACTAAGAGCAGTACAACAACAAATTGAAGACATAAAATCTAAACTGGAGCCGTTTAAAGAGTCCAGTGACTTCCAAAAATTGTCCACACTACTAAACAAAGATTTAGTGGCCAAAGATCAGGAAGTACAACAACGAAAAACTAAAAAATTCCAACGAGACGTGGCGGACTACAAAACCGACCGTGTATTCAAATGGCAACATAAGTTAGAACTGGCCCAACCAAGTTCCACACAATCGACTCCGATCAAAGAAGTGAGAATTCAAGACCCCACAACATCTCAGATGCGACCCCCACCCAGATGGGAGGAACAAACAGGATACAGGGAAAATAATAGACCACAATATGACCACCATCATAATGGTCAATATGTACCACATACACCAAAAAAAACAGTGGAAGAAACCATATAAAAAACCAAACAATAAGAAACCTTATAACAATGGACAACACAACAATGGACAATACAATGAAAGAAATCCAAGAGATAATAGAGGCCCTCCTCCTCCACCACAGGAACCATATGGAGGGTATTATAGAGGACCGCCTCCACCCCCACAGGCCTATGACTATTATGGTAATTACAATAGGGGACCCCCACAGATACAGGACCAGTATGGAGGATACTATAGAACACCCATCATGACCCACAATAGATATGAACCCCTTAGAGGACAGCAGGAACAGCATTATGAGGACTCACGCTCAAGCTATGACCAACATCAATATATAGCACCTCGGTCATCTTTTTTAGACAGAGAAAGGAGGGAACATTCCCCACGAAGATCAATACCAGATCCCCACTGCTCACCAAGGAGAAGAACACAAGAAACAACAGCAAAACCAAGCCCAGAAACAAGAGGGGAAACAGAGCAGGAAAGGGACAACAAAAGAAAAAGAAAAGACGAGGAGAGAACGTGGTAAATCTAACCTCAATTCAACTGACAGCAGAAGAACTAGCTGTCCTAGATAGGGGACTAAAACATGCACCAGTCAAAAATCTAAGCAAATTCGATACATATATTGGGATTCGGAAGTACATCCGAAAACTTAATATGAAGAAATATTTCCTCAATGATAAATTCTCACATACTGTACAGCAACCACCCAATAACCATTCAACGTATAGCACGCTACGTAATAATTCCATTTTTAATCCACAAGTGTCGGATAATCAACACATAGAGGTCTTCAAGAAACTAGTCCTTGCAGACCTTGACACATTGGAAGTGAGGAAAAAATATGATCCGATACATATGAAAAAGGGAATTAAGTCGCTTACGGAAAGAAACGATGTAGTTATCCGCCCGGCGGACAAAGGGGGAGCCATTGTTATACAAACTAAAACTCAATATCTGGGAGAACTAGACCGCCAATTGTCAGATGAAGAGACGTACATCAAACTGCCAGGGAATCCCACCAATACATATAAGAAAGAACTCAAATTGGTGGTTAACCTGGGATTAAAAAGAGATATACTAAACAAAAAAGAGGCCAAATACTTGGTGCCGGAATGCTGTAGGATTCCAGTAATATATACAGTTCCCAAAATTCATAAGTCCAAGGATAACCCGCCTGGAAGGCCGATAGTCAACGGCATTGAGTCACTCACTTCCAGAATGGGACAATACATTGACTTTTTTATTCAACCGGCTGTACAAAACACGAGAGCATATTTAAAAGATACCAAACATATTCTCCAACTTCTCGACAAAGTCCCTGTGGCAGAAGGAAGCACGATCCTCGCCACAGCGGATGTCTCGTCGCTATACACTATAGTTGGTCACCATGATGCATGCCACGCAGCCAAGTGGCTATTACGTGAACACAGCAACATGGTATGCAAACAACGCAAATATTTAATTAAATGCCTGGAGTTTTGCCTAAAATTTAATTATTTCTGGCACAACCAGACCTACTATAAACAAGCTATAGGCATAGCTATGGGCGCTAAATTTGCCCCAAGTATAGCCAATGCCTTCATGGCTCAATGGGAAGAATCAGCCATCTATGACCAAACACCGAGAGAGCTTCTTTTATACAAGAGGTACATAGATGATGTCATCATTCTATGGAATGGCAGTAAAGAAAGTTTGGAGAAATATATGGAAAATCTAAATAAAAACAAGCAAAACATCGAACTTGTTTGGAAAATTGATGAAAAGACGGTTGACTTTCTAGATTTGAGCATAACACTAGAAGGTAATAAAATCATAACCAAAACCTATTTCAAAGCAGTCGACACAAACAGTTACCTGTCAGTTGAAAGTTGCCATCATAAGCCATGGCTCTTTAACATTCCGAAAGGACAACTGGTCAGGCTTAAAAGAAACTGCACGAGGGAAGATGATTTCAAGGAACAGGCCCAATTCATTGGAAAAAGGTTTGAAGAAAAGGGTTATGACAAATCCTGGATAAATGAACAAATACGTAATGTACAGGAACTGGATAGAAAACCGATGCTGGAAAATAAGGCCACCAAGAAAACACTCCAAGGAGACACGGCCCCTAGTCTGATACTAGACTACAATGTACAACATAGAGATATAAATAAACTCATCCAACGACATTGGCATGTGTTGCTTAACGATAAAGATCTCAACACAATACTCCCCACTAAGCCTAAAATTATATACAAACGAGCTCCTACCTTAAAAGATCTGTTGGTTAAATCTGTGATTGCTTCACCCCCGAAACCAATGTTCTTTAATGGAAAGGGATTTTATCCATGCAGGAACTGCTTTGCCTGCAGACATGCCAAACTATTTCAAGGCAAACGACAAGATTTCATTGGTACTAATACGGGACATACACACAAAATAAGAGATTTTATTGGATGCCATACGGAGGGTGTTATATATGTGCTCCAATGCAATTGCAATTTGCAATATGTAGGCAGAACCAAAAGGAAACTCAAAGTGAGAATAGAGGAACATATACGAAATATTAGTAAGGGCAATCCCAAACATAGTGTATCACGACACTTTGCGAAAGAACACAACCAAGACCCTACCTCACTACAATTCTGGGGCATAGAAAAATACAAGGCATCATGGAGAGGTAGTCATAAGATACGGGTTATCAGTCAGAAAGAATCCCGCTGGATCCACACTCTTAATACACTTACACCAGGGGGTATGAATGTGGATTTTGATCTTAACTGTTTTTTAAATAACTTTTAAATAGGTTTTTTAAAATAATTTTAAATATTTTTAATTATGTCTCCTATATATTATGTAGAATTAATATTCACATACGGATCATTTATGTATTTTCCAATGCAAAGTGTCCATTGACATGTTATGTCAGAATATGTGTGGTGGCCTTGGGTTTGTGGGGGTGGTATTTAATCCATCCATGATATCAACCATTTTCACCTCCGAGACACCCTGGCCCTCCTAGACTGTGGGTGAAGTTTTCACTAGAATCTCTAGTACCCATACAAAATAACACACCACACCTATCAATAATTGGACATGTACATACCTCTATTGAAATATGCTTCAACACTATTGGCAGGAGGTTACACTGTACCACTATGGTTAATTCCAGTGTCATTTCTATATATATACCCTATATATACATACACTGATATATAGTTTTACCCTTTAAGATGTATCTACACTTTACATCTATTTCTGTTCACTTGAATGATGTAAGCAACATATTGATAAAAACATATAAATGTGGTTTTACCAGAAGACATTAATACTGGTCAGTACAGTAGTACCAATAATAGACTCACTAAGTGTCTTTATATTTATCTACGCCCAGTATCCTAGTAATATTAATTTTTTCAAAAATTTTTTAAAAGTTTTTATCTTTTCATTTACTTCTTCGCTATACTGTACGCATTTGAGCACTGCTATCTTTATACATTTATGGCCAGTATACTTTATACACAATGAGAAACTCTCTCGCTATTTTAACTCTACTTCTATATAATTTCTATTGCCTTGGGGACATTAGTTCTGTTACGTCCAAGTTTGGATTTCCCTGTATCCACAGAACCAATCAATGTCCCATCGACGTCTAACAACACTCACTTCCTTTACTACCATGTCTATGGACATGGACTTCAAGAAAATGGAAGCTTGTTTACTTCCGGTTTTGCCATTATTTAATTGACGGCCTGACAGCCAATAAGGTTCCCCTGATGAAGTCACGAGGTGCGTGACGTAACGCCGTAGGGAGTCAGACCAATATTCACACACCCGCACAAGCCGGAGGCCACCAGACGTCAGGCGGTACCTAGAACGCCGCGTCCCCGGGATTTTTAAAATTTGTCATCTGCATGTGCCCATCCCTGCAAAATGTACCTGCACACCTAACTTTTACTATAATAAACCGGATTGAGCCCATACCTACTGCACTATTGGAGGCACTTTTTTTCCTTTCTCCCCCATCTCACTGCTCACCCCGGACCACGGAGCTTGGAGAGACCCATCAGCTGGAGCAGGAGGAGTCATCCACACGCGGAGGAGCAGGACCATCACGCCGTGGAGTTTACACTATATACTCACATATAGTACCCTGCAGCTTGGAGAGACCCATCAGCTGGAGCAGGAGGAGTCATCCATACTCGGAGGAGCAGGACCATCACGTCGTGGAGTCTATACTATATGCTCATATATAGTACCCTGCAGGTAAGGGAACTACAACACTTATGAGGATATTTGCTTACCACTTGAGGGAGGAGAGCAGAGATTCAGAAATTGATTTCATTTGATCCATCCTATATAGACTGTCGATCACACTCTGATCTCATTATCATCCATTCATTTTTTCTTTTATATATTTTTCAATTTTTTGAACCACTACTTGCACCAATTGTTGTTTGCATTTAATATTGAAGGACATCTCATTGCACTATTTGCACCTTCTCAGGTTCATATCATTTGTGATATTTTGAAAATATTTTGGTTATTTATCACATTTAACCTCTTATTGTGTTTGTGCACTCATCACTGGTATTACCCTCCACTGTGAATTAGATCACGTATTTGAAGCGCTTATCATTTGTTTATTTATGTATTTTTTGTACTTTTTCATCATATTTTATTGAAATTTATTGTATGTATTTTTGTAATTAAATTTATATTTTTCTAAAAACCCTATGTCCCTGTGATTGCCTGAAAAAGTCCACCCTGTCACTACCTTGTGTAGTACTTTTCTCTTGAATCAATATTTCGGATGTTGGCAAATGTGAGTGCCTTTATGTCTTCCCCTTCCCCTATTTCTTTTGCACTGTTCCATGCCATCAAATGCAGTCACTATGCCATGCCATCAAACGCAGCCACTGTGCCATGAATTGTCACCACTGTTCCATGCCATCAAATGCAGTCACTATGCCATGGCATCAAACGCAGCCACTGTGCCATCAATTGTCACCACTGTGCCATGCCATTAAACGCAGCCACTGTGCCATGCCATCAAACGCAGCCACTGTGCCATGCCATCAAACACAGCCACTGTGTCATCAATTGTCGCCACTGTGCCAATTGTCACCACTGTGCCCTTTAATTGTCGCCACTGTGCCCATTGATGTCACTGTGCCCTTTAATTGTCGCCACTGTGCCCATTCATGCCACTGTGCCAATTGTCCCCACTGTGCCCATTGTCCCCACTGTGCCTATTGTCGTCAGACTCGTCACTGTGCCCTTTAATTGTCGCTGCTGTGCCAATTGTCCCCATTGATGTCACTGTGCCCTTCGTCGCCGCTGTGCCCCTTTCGCCCCCCCACCCGTCACTTACCTTTACTGGAATCAGCCATCCACGTCCTCGACCCTCGCCTCGATGTCTTCTCCCACCCTCGATGCCAATTCAGCCAATCAGGTTACCGGTAGCCAGAACCGGCCAACCTGATTGGCTAAGACGCCTGTCAGTCTTATCCAAGGAGCGCACATACCGTGTGTTCCGAGGATAAGCTTCCGGGGACCCGAGGGCTGTGATAGGCACTTCCGTACAGCCTGTTATGTATCACGTACCTGGTAGCCAGAGCCCGATGGTAGGAGGAGGCCTCTCTTACAGCTCCGGCTCGTGAGCTGCCGGATTGGGGACAGCAGACTCAGGAGCCTGGCGGGGTAGGAGTGCCGGCGTGCTGGGTGGGTGAAGCAGGTGCTGACTTCCTCTGGAAGGGTAGGCTGGAAGATGATTGGATCAATGACAGCAGACGGAAGCAGAGTCAGGTAAGCCGGGTCACAACAGATGGTTCAGGTAATCAGATGCAGCAGGCAGAAGAGTAATCAGGGTTCAAGCAGGAAGGTCTGGCAACGGTAGGTCAATCTGAAGAGGTGGTCAATGGAAGCCGGGGTCAGGATCGGAGAGGTACGGATGGTCAAACAAGCCGGGTCACAAAGTTCAATCAGAAGTTCAAATCAGGTAAGCAGGTTCTCAGGTTCAAGTTCAATCTGGGACTGCAGATCAGACAGCAACTTGCAGGAAGCAAGGACTGAGCTTTTAAAGGCGTTTTGGCGCCAAGGAGGGTTCACGTGCACGCGCGCGCTCCCGCTGCGCACGTGCGCGCGCGCCGCTGACGCACGCGCACGTCCCGCTGATGCACGCCGCTGTCTCAGCCCAATGCTGGGCTGACGATTTTGGAAGGTGAGTCCCTGACATTGCCCCCCCCCAAGGGGCAACCTCCGGATGCCCAGTCGGGCCACTTTGTCAGGGTGAGCGAGAAAAAATGCACGTATTAGTCTTTTGGCATGAATATTACCTTCGGGTTCCCAGGAATTGTCTTCTGGTCCATAACCTTTCCACTTGATCAGGAATTGGTTTTGTCCTTGTCTTTTCCTACAATCCAGGACAGTCTCTACCACGAATTCCTCGTTGCCATCGACATGGATCGGTTCGGGAGGTTTGGACCCCCTATTAGGAAAAGGATCCGGAACTGCGGGTTTTAACAAAGAGACATGGAACACAGGATGCACTTTAAGAGAATCAGATAAGGATAGTTCATATGAAACTGTATTGATCTTTCTCTTGACCGGAAAGGGTCCCAAAAATTTTGGTCCCAATTTCTTGGACGGACAGGCTAGTCTAAGATTGTTCGTAGAAAGCCATACCTGGTCTCCTGGTCTCAGATCTAGCTCACCTCTCCTTTTTCTGTCAAAGAACCTCTTACTGTCAGCCTGGGCCTTGGTCACCGTCTCCCGTAACAGTTGGTTATTGCGGTTGAGGAACTCCATAGTGCTCTGTACAGCCGGAACTGAGGACTCTGAAAGAAAGTCTGGTAAAAAGGTTAAGTTGAAACCATAATTGGCAAAAAAGGGAGATTGCCCCGTAGCAGAATGACTGGCGTTATTGTACGCAAATTCTGCTAGGGGTAACAGAGACACCCAGTCATCTTGGGAGAACGTTGTAAAACACCTGATGTACTGTTCCAAAGTCTGATTGGTTCTTTCAGTTTGCCCATTGGTCTGAGGATGATAGGCCGAGGATAGAGCAAGTTCAATCTGTAGCGTCTTGCAGAGAGCTTTCCAGAACCGAGAGGTAAATTGAACTCCTCTATCTGACACGATGTTGGAGGGCACCCCATGTAGTCTGACGATTTCTTTAATGAATACACGAGCAGTCTCAATGGCAGAAGGTGTATTCTTTAAAGGAAGAAAATGGGCCATTTTGGTCAAACGGTCCACAATCACAAAAATGACAGAACAACCCTCAGAGCAGGGAAGTTCTACAATAAAATCCATGGCGATCATTTTCCATGGTCGATCGGGCACAGGTAGTGGTTTCAGTAGCCCCCAAGCTTGGTTTCGGGGTGTCTTGTTCCGGTTACAGATAGGGCAAGATCTGATATAGGACTTGCAAAAATCCTCCAAGCCGGGCCACCAGAAGGTGCGGCGTACTAGTTCCAGGGTTTTGCGAACCCCAAAATGTCCTGCCAGTGGGTGATCGTGCAGATGTTTTAAAACTTCGACTCGGGTCTTTTCAGGTACAAAAATTTGGCTTCCTTTCCAAAATAATCCATCTCTGGACTCTAGAGAAATATTGGGAGGTTTTGCAGATTCAGAAGACGCTCCTCTAAGTAATGATATAAGATCGGCATGTAATAGCAGAAAGCTGTTTTCTGGAAGAATGGTGTCAGGGGTAGAGGTGTCCTTTGGGTTGTCAAACATTCGGGACAGAGCGTCTGGCTTGACATTCTTTGATCCAGGACGGTAGGTGATGTGGAAACAGAAACGGGAGAAGAAGAGAGCCCAGCGGGCCTGTCGAGGTTTCAATCGTTTAGCAGTTCTTAAATATTCTAGGTTTTTATGGTCCGTATAAATTAGCACTGGATGTGCAGCACCTTCCAACAGGTATCTCCACTCTTCTAATGCGGCCTTGATGGCCAATAATTCACGATCACCTAGGTCGTAATTTCTCTCCGCAGGGGAGAGTTTTCGGGAGAAGAAGCCCACCGGGTGTACTAAGTCCTTGTTCCCAAGTCGTTGAGATATAACGGCCCCTACAGCGACTTCAGAAGCATCCACCTCAAGGAGAAAAGGTAGAACCGGGTTGGGGTGACTGAGGATCGGAGCAGAAGTGAAGAGTCCCTTCAAGGTGTCAAAGGCCTTCTGAGCCTCGGGGTTCGAGTGGAAACGGAAATTTTGTCTGGTGAGCTGTGTAATGGGAGCAACGATGGAAGAAAAACCTTTAATAAAGCGTCTATAGAAATTTGCGAATCCTATAAATCTTTGTACCCCCTTTTTATCTAGAGGTACTGGCCAGTCCAGAATGGCAGACACTTTCTTTGGGTCCATCTCGATTCCCGTCGGGGAGATCACCAGACCCAGGAACTGAATGGTGTGTAACTCAAATTCGCATTTTTCTGCCTTTGCGTATAAGCCATGCAGGCGGAGCCGGTTTAAAACTCTGCAGACATGCTCCCGATGTTTGTCTAACGAGCCAGAGAAAACCAGTATATCATCCAGGTAGACGATGACGAAGATGTCTAAAAAGTCTCTAAACACGTCGTTGACAAAATGCTGAAAGGTAGCAGGAGCGTTGCATAACCCAAAAGGCATGACGAGGTACTCGTAGTGGCCATACCGAGTGCGAAAGGCAGTTTTCCACTCATCACCGTCCCTGATGCGAATTAAATTATAAGCCCCCCTCAGGTCCAGCTTGGTGAAAATAGTGGCGGATCTTAGTTTTTGGAATAATTCAGGTATTAGGGGCAACGGGTATCGGTTTTTAACCGTGATGTTGTTGAGTTCCCGATAGTCGATGCATGGGCGAAGGGTCTGATCCTTTTTGGCAACAAAAAATATTCCAGCACCCGCCGGTGAGGTGGACGGCCGAATGAACCCCTTGTTTAGGTTTTCGTCAATATAAATTTTCAGAGCATCTTGTTCTTTCTCGGATAATGGAAAGATGCGCCCAAAAGGGATCTCAGCCCCAGGAAGCAGTTCTATCGGGCAGTCATAAGGACGGTGAGGTGGTAGGGAGTCGGCCCCCTTTTTGCTGAACACATCGAGGAACTCGTGATAATGTTCCGGGACGGACTGGAGCAAACTGGGATCGGTGTTCAGGCATAGCAGAGTGGGAGAAAAGCTAGGTACTTTAGGTAAACAATATTCTTGACAGTACCGAGAAGGAAATCGTAAAGTTCCAGAGGACCAATCAACCTGAGGGTTATGAATCCGGAGCCAGGGAATGCCAAGAATCACAGGAAATAGAGGAGAGGAGATCACATCCAAAATTAATAATTCTTTATGATCAGCGGAAGTAGTAGCAGGTAGAGGAAGGGTTTCTTGTGTTACTTGTCCTGATTTAATGTGGGATCCATCAGCTAGAAAAACGGAAAGTCTGAAGTTCTTTCTTCGAAGAGGAATATTGTGTAGGTTGGCAAAGGCGGCATCAATGAAGCAGCTGCAGGCCCCGGAGTCAATAATTGCGTTGACCAGAATCGTTCTTCCTTGGAGCTGTAAAGACAGAGAGAGAGCAAGGTGGGTTGTATTGACTGGGAGAGCGGAAACGTTGAGAGAAACAGAGGAACGGCACTTACGCATCTTGGTGGGGCAGTTGGCGACATAATGACCGGGTTTACCGCAGTATAGGCATTGATTCAGTTGACGACGGCGTGCTCGTTCTTCTGGAGGCAATGTGGGTCGCATGACTCCGAGTTGCATAGGCTCAGAAGTATCTGGAGGAGAGCTGGCAGGACTTGGGCAGACAGGTGGTTGATATCGGGATGCAGGCATGGGTGCTTTGGTAGTGACCCAAACTGGACGACTCAGATGAGAAGAGCGTTCGGCCCGTCGTTCTCGTAGACGTCGATCAATCTGAATAGCCTTGTCGATCAAATCTTCTAAGGTATCAGGAACCCCGATGCGAGCCAGTTCATCTTTTAAGGCCTCGGAAAGTCCCAGGCGGAACTGGTGTCGCAGAGCTGCGCTGTTCCACTGGGTGTCCGCACTCCAGCGGCGAAAGTCCGCGACATAATCCTCCACTGCTCGGCGGCCTTGTTGAAGTGCGAGCAGGGCGGCCTCGGCAGTGGTAGTCCGCTGAGGATCATCATACATTTGTGCCATGACCCGAAAAAAGGCTAGTAAAGTCTCTGTGTTGGTGCCATTTTCTTCCAATAATCGGTGTGCCCAGGCTAGGGGCTCTCCTTGAAGAAGAGAAACCACGAATCCCACTTTAGTGGCTTCTAGGGAAAAAGTCCTTGGTTGAAGGGCAAAATATAATTGACAGGCATTACGGAAATCCCGGAATTTGGAACGATCCCCGGTGAATCGCTCTGGCATCGGAACTCTGGGTTCGGGCGGTAGCATTACTACGGATGGAGCAGCGGCCGATGGAGATGATCTGGCAGCGGATGAAGGAGCTGCGTCTCCGGATAGGTTCTGTACTTGACCTTCCAGTCGCATGTAGCCATCCTGTAGGTTCTTTACAGCTTGTGTGAGAGATGCGAGGTGTTTACAAATCTCCTCCATGGCCGGGGCCACTCCTGAAGGCTCTGTCATGGCTGTCTGATACTGTTATGTATCACGTACCTGGTAGCCAGAGCCCGATGGTAGGAGGAGGCCTCTCTTACAGCTCCGGCTCGTGAGCTGCCGGATTGGGGACAGCAGACTCAGGAGCCTGGCGGGGTAGGAGTGCCGGCGTGCTGGGTGGGTGAAGCAGGTGCTGACTTCCTCTGGAAGGGTAGGCTGGAAGATGATTGGATCAATGACAGCAGACGGAAGCAGAGTCAGGTAAGCCGGGTCACAACAGATGGTTCAGGTAATCAGATGCAGCAGGCAGAAGAGTAATCAGGGTTCAAGCAGGAAGGTCTGGCAACGGTAGGTCAATCTGAAGAGGTGGTCAATGGAAGCCGGGGTCAGGATCGGAGAGGTACGGATGGTCAAACAAGCCGGGTCACAAAGTTCAATCAGAAGTTCAAATCAGGTAAGCAGGTTCTCAGGTTCAAGTTCAATCAGGGACTGCAGATCAGACAGCAACTTGCAGGAAGCAAGGACTGAGCTTTTAAAGGCGTTTTGGCGCCAAGGAGGGTTCACGTGCACGCGCGCGCTCCCGCTGCGCACGTGCGCGCGCGCCGCTGACGCACACGCACACGTCCCGCTGATGCACGCCGCTGTCTCAGCCCAATGCTGGGCTGACGATTTTGGAAGGTGAGTCCCTGACACAGCCAACCGGCTGCCGTTATTCAGCTGGCTGGCGCTCAACATCCGGCCAGCTGAATAGTGGGCGGCAGCGGGACAATAACATAGATTCGTGCAATGCATGAATCTATGTTATTAGACTCAGTGGCGGTGAGAGCCAGAGGGGGCGGCGCTCTAGCGCCCTCTATGGACGAACCGCCACTGCCTATGACAGTTCAATTTGGTCTTGTGTTTTGGATTATTGCCATGTTGTCATGTTGGAATGTCCAAGTACTTCCCATGCGCGGCTTCCTGGCTGATGAATGCAAATGTTACTCCAGTATTTTTTGATAACATACTGCATTCATCTTGCCATTAATTTTGACCACATTTCCTGTGCCTTTGTAGCTCACACATCCCCAAAACCTCAGCGATCCACATCCGTGTTTCACAGTAGGAATGATATACTTTTCATCATAGGCCTTGTTGACTCCTCTCCAAATTAATCGTTTATAGATGTGGCCAAAAAGCTAAATTTTGGTCTCATCACTTCAAATGACTTTGTGCCAGAAGGTTTGAGGCTTGTCTCTGTGCTGTTTCTCGTATTGTAAGCGGGTTACAATTGCGTAGTAATGGCTTTCTTCTGGTGACTCGACCATGCAGCCCATCTTTCTTCAAGTGCCTCCTTATTGTGTATCTTGAAAAAGCCACACCACATGTTTTCAGAGAGTCCTGTATTTCACCTGGCCGTGGTTTGGTTTCAACAGAACCCCTCATTTTCCACGTCTTTATTAGAGTTTGAACACTGCTGATTGGCATTCTCAATTCCTTGGATATATTTCTATATCCCGTTCCTGTTTTATACAGTTCATCTACCTTTTCCCGCAGATCCCTTGACAATTCTTTTGCTTTTCCTATGAATCCAGAAACGTCAGTGCAGCACTGGATGAAAGATGCAAGGGTCTGTCAGGAGGCCAGAAACTCATTGACCTTTTATACACACTAATTACAAGCAAACAGATCACAGGTGAGGATGGTTACCTTTAATAGCCATTCAAACCCCTTTTTGTCAACTTATGTGCATGTTATCAGGCCAAAATCACCAGGGTATGTAAACTTTTGACCAGAGTCATTTAAGTCGTTTCCGTTGCCATTATGATTTAAAAAGAGTAAACACAGTTGATTGATAATAAATGGCTTCAGCCAAACACTAACCACGAGTGAAAGAAAAGTTTTTGTGTTATCATTCATATTCTCTTAAAAATGTAAACTTGTGAGCACAACTGTATATATGTACATACCCTATGTTTAATGATATTTGATTAAAGAATAATTGGTTAGAGAAAATTCTATAAACTGTGAGTTAATTGTTCATAGGATTTAAGACACTTGATACAGTAAAACCTTGGACTGCAAGCATAATTCGTTCCAGAAACATGTTTGTAATCCAAAGCACTTACCGTATTTATCGGCGTAAACCGCGCACTTTTTGGCTCTGAAAATCAGGGCAAAATCGTGGGTGCGCGATATACGCCGATACCCGCTTTCCCGCGCCGAGTTTGAATCTTTTTTCCACAGGAATGCGGGTCCACTTTAGGGGTGTGCGCTATACGCCGGAGCGCGCAATACTCCGATAAATACGGTATATATCAAAGCAAATTTCCCCATAAGAAATAATGGAAACTCAGATGATTCTTGTTTAATATTTGTATTGAGTTTTGCATAAGAAAACAAGTTGCAAATGCAGTATAAAGAATGCAAATATGGGATAAAAATCATAACAATAATGACTGAAATATGAGTAGAGTTTGGTGCTCAAATGCATGTTCATATTTATCAGATAAATACCGAAAAAATGCAAATGTCAGGTATAAGGGACTAAAGAAAATAATAAAAAAAAAGGACTATACCTTATATCAGGCTTAGCATGCCTCCGGGCCACCCATCCACCCCTAATGGGTTTAAACTGTGGATGGGAGGGGGCACGTGAGAGGAAAGGTAAATAAATAAAATATGAGAAAGCTAAAGTCCCAAGAACATAAATATAGTTATCGTGACATACAAGAAAAGGAGCATACATCTCCTGTGCGTTGTTTCTGAAATTCCTGAACTGACCCTAAAAAAATGGGTCGTATTAATAAAGGAATCTATTAAGTAAATAGTCCAAACTCTAAATTATATATGCAGAAAATTGTAGAAAAAACAAGAGAGAAAAAATCCCAAACTTACTTGTTGATGAATAATAAGCAGAAAAAAAAGGAAATTGCTAAGAAAAGAAGGAGAGGAAGAAGTGAGAAAGAAGAAGAGGAAAGAAGAAGGGAAGATAAGAGTAGGATTCTCTCCCGAAGGTGGCCCGACCCCAGCCCCAAGAAAAAAAAAAGAAAAAAGAACACACTAAGAAAAATAAAATAAATGGCGCAAAAAAAAAAGGAAAAATTAAGAGATTATTAGCAAGGCATCAACAAACATTGACCAAAATCGGAAGGTAGGTAATGATTAACCCACGGTTGCCAAATTTTATAGACATTTTTAATAGTATCATTCTCAATAGCCGACATTTTGTGAAAGACAAGGGCTCTATTCATTTGGTGTTTAGCCTCAGCCACAATGAGCGTTTGAGATTTCCATGCCATAGCTATGGTTTGTTTAGCCAAACAGGGCCGATCCTAGGTTCACAGACACCTGGGTGCAGAAGTGTATCTGGCGCCCCCCACATGGGTGTGGTCATCCTACCAACTCCTCCCCTTTACAAATGTTTGGCAATGACTCAAACACAGAGATGCTCCCCTGACACGGACAAGGAGAATACGTCAGGCACGGACCACCCCCCCCCCTCAGCGACATCACTGCATGGCTGGTCTCTCTCCGCACAGAGACAGCCACTGCTTCACTCTCCTTTTCTGACAGGAGGAGGGAGGGGGGACGGGCTTGGGCAGGAAACACAGTGGCGGCGGTGGTGACCAGCAGAGAGAGCGCCTCTGGACACGGAGAGGAGGAGGAGGGAGGGGAGCAGTCTGTCGCTTCAGTGCCCCCACCTCTGTGGCGCCTGGGTGCACTGCACCCCACGTACCTGCCTAGGATCAGCCCTGTAGCCAAAGTTGTCAGATATACAAGCAGCTGTAATTGAGTTCGAGTGAGTTCAGGGGGCTTAAGGTTTAACAGTGCTATGGCAGGGTCGGGCGATATCGAGATTTCCAGCGCAGTAGAGGCCATATTGAATATTTTGATCTAAAACTTTTGAGCTATTCGACATTCCCATCAGATGTGTAAGTGAATACCTGGAGATGTGCAGCCACGAAAACAAGTATCTGGATAAGTAGGGAGACATTTTGCTATTTTTGCTGGTACCATATACCAGCATGTTAAGACTTTGAAGTTCGTTTCCAGTGCATAGCAATTTGGGGATGAGTGCATAGTGGTCAACCAAATATTATCCCAGTCCTCTTTGCAGAATATTTTATCTAAGTCCTGTGACCATTTATTCGTATATAAGGGTAAAGTATCTGTGAGAGGGGAATTAAGATGTTTATAAAGAAGTGAGATCCGACCTCTAGTATGAGGGTCGCTTTTGCAGATCCGTTCGAACTGTGATAATTGGTTGAGTATTGAACCCGTCTCAATGATTGGCGTATAGAAATTTTTAATTTGTAGATACCGAAAAAGTTAATTACTGGGTAAACCATGAATATCATGAAACTCAGATGATTCATTCCACAACCATTTATTCATAAGTCTTTCAGTTTATAGTCCATATAAAAAGATTATAGCAATGTGACCAGGTTGTGTAACCATAAAATGTCCATCCACAAATGGCCGGCTCCACAAGGGGATTAGAAGCAAAATCCAGCAGGAGGTACAGAGTAGTAAAAAAAAGAGAGGCACCAATAAGTGTAACAATATGTTGCTAAATGTTGTACCTTCATTAAATGTAACCATATATACTTTGCCTAGCGCAGATACACCATCATATATGATAAAATGGGAGAGAGACCTTGGACTTCGTTTGGAGGCATCTACTTGGGATAAAATTTGGACTGCAAAAAAATCATCTTCACAAAATATTACAGCCCTAGAGACTAACTATAAAGTACTTATGCATTGGTACCTGGTCCCTGTTAGAATTGCAATATATAGCCCCCAATTCGCTCCGCTCTGCTTTCGTGGCTGTGGTAAATTAGGATCCCATATACACATATTTTGCTGAATGTCCGGTTACAAAACAGTTTTGGAAAGAGATTTTTCTAATGCTCTCAACTTTATTCAATAAATCGATTAAATCAGATCCTCTAATTGTGCTCCTAAACCTGAAACCGGACAATATTTTGCATACTCAGTTTAACCTTTTACTACAAATCACCACAGCTGCAAAGCAGACAATCGTCAAAGCTTGGAAAACAAATACATTAATGATTTCTGGAACCATAAATAGAATAAATCAAGCTATGACTCAGGCCACGTACACACGGTCGGTCCATCCGATGAGAACGGTCCGAATGAAGTTCAATGCTTCCAAGCATGCGTCGACTTGATTCTGAGCATGCGCGGGTTTGGAACCAATGCTTTTGCATACTAACCATCGGTTTTGACCTATCGGTTAGGCATCCATCGGTTCAATTTTAAAGCAAGTTCTGAATTTTTGGACCGAAGGATAACTGACCGATGGGGCCCACACACGGTCGGTTTGGACTGATGAAACTGAACTTCAGTCCGTTTTCATTGGTTTGGTCCGATCGTGTGTACAGGGCCTCACTCCAAAACAGAAGCCATATCCAATGATAATATCGAAAAATTGGAGAAAATTAGGAATCCTTGGGTGGCTTATTTCCTCTCCCCCAATTTTGACACCACTTTATTAAGACCTTGGTAACACAGAAACAAATATATACCTGGTATGTATGACTAACATTATAAAAACCCCCAGGGACTTCTTTTTTGTTCTATTTTTCCTATCTTTATTTTGCTTACCTTTATTTCTCTTTCTATTCTATTCTCTTCTCTTAACCTGTCTTTTCTTTTGATATCCATTGATGTTTATAAATTTAGTAGCAATATTCTTCAATTCACTTATTTTTTGTTTGTTATACAATAAGTTATTGAGTTCCATAGAATTAATACGTACTTATCAGATATGTAATAAATATCAGTTTTTGTGCTTTTTTTTTTCTCTCCATCCCAATATATGTTAATTCAATGACATATATACATCGAAATTTTTATTATTTTTCATCTTAATAACGGTGTCCATTCATACACCATTTTTAACCACTTGCCGCCCGGCAATGACATATTGACGTCGGCAAAGTGGTTGTAGAATCCTGACTGGACGTCATATGACGTCTGAGCCGCTGCGCGCCCACGGGGGCGCACATTGCGGCGATAGGTTGTTGCAGGGTGTCAGTCTGACACCCCGCAACACCGATCAAGGTAAAGAGTCTCTCACGGAGACTCTTTACCACGTGATCAGCCGTGTCCAATCACAGCTGATCACGATGTAAACAGAAAAAGCCGGTAATCGGCTTTTCTTCACTTGCGTCTGTCAGACGCGAGTAGAGGAGAGCCGATCGGCTGCTCCTGTGACAGGGGGGTTTGTGCTGATCGATTATCAGCACAGCCCCCCCCGAGGATGCCCACTGGACCACCAGGGATGCCCACTGGACCACCGGGGATGCCCACTAGACCACCAGGGATGCAAAAAAAAAAACAGGTATGTCACCCTAGACCACCAGGGATGAGAAGGACACACAAAATGGATGCCAATCAGTGCCGCAATGGATGCCAATCAGTGCCCACAATGGGCATCACTGATTGGCAGGCATTGTTTGGCACTGATTGGCATCCATTAGTACAACACATACGATAGTGCCCATCTATGCCCATCCGTGCCACCTATCAGTGCCCACCCATGCCGCCTATCAGTGCCCATCCATGCTGCCTATCAGTGCCCATCCATGCTGCCTATCAGTGCCCATCTGTGCCGCCTCTCAGTGCCCATCCGTGCCACCTATATGTGCTCATCTGTGCCACCTATCCGTGCCCATCTGTGCCGCCTATCCAAACCCATCCATGCCGCCTATCCGTGCCGCCTATCAGTGCCCATCCGTGCCGCCTTATCAGTGCCCGTCAGTGCAGTACCATCAGTGCCCATCAGTGAAGGAGAAAACTTACTTATTTACAATGTTTTATAACAGAAACAAAAAAAACGTATTTTTTCTAAATTTTCGGTCTTTTTTAATTTTTTTTTGCAGAAAAAAAATCCCAGAGGTGATCAAATAAAACCAAAAGAAAGCTCTATTTGTGGGTACAAAATGATAAAAATTTAGTTTGGGTACAGTGTAGCATCACCGCGCAATTGTCATTCAAAGTGCAACAGCGCTGAAAGCTAAAAATTGGTCTGGGCGGGAAGGTGTATAAGTGCCCTGTATGGAAGTGGTTAAACATTGTTTATATATATCTTGTAATCTATTAGAATTTACATCAAACATATTTTTAATTTATGTAACACCAGGTATTGCTTATCATAGATTAGCTTAAGCCTTCTTCTTTTATTATTGGAACTCAATCTATATATAGACATTAATTCTGTTTTCGATACATGCTACTATTTAATGTAACTATGACTATCAAATATGGATATATCTGTAACAACTCTTAAAACTTAAAGTGGAGTTCCACCCAGAAAAAAAAATGTTCAACTAAAAATCCTAAAAAAAAAAAATTGATTTTTTTTTTATACTCACCCGAAATACCTGTTGCTATGTGAAAGTCCGTAATCTGCCCCTTCCGTAACCGCGGCCTGTCTTCTGCATCCTTTTCTAGTGAATGGGGCACGCTGCTTTATGGGAACTGTGTGTAATCCCAGAGAGCAGCCACCCATTCACAAGTCGGCGCGAGACTCGTGCCTGCGCAGTAGAAAACGGGCAGTGAAGCCTGTTTCCCATAGTGCGGATGGCGGCGTGGGACCTGCACCGATTGGGGGGGCCAGTGGCGCGGGCGAGTAGGACAGGTAAGTGTCCTTATTAAAAGTCAGCAGCTACACTAGCTGCTGACTTAAATAAAAAAAATTGCGGGGTGGAATCCCGCTTTAATAAACAAAATTGACAAGTAAATGTAACCATATAGAGTCGCCTCTCTTCTCTTTTATACTCAGTATTGACATGACGCTACTTGTATATCAAGGACATCGCTTGTATATCAAGTCAAAATTTATTAGTAAAATTAGCTTGTCTTTCAAAACGCTCTCAAACCAAGTTACACGCAAACCAAGGTTTTACTGTATATGCAAATTATACAGTTAGTTTTTGTAGCTTAAATTATTTTTCCCATTATGGGTGTGAGTGGGCACTCATGTCAAAGTTTTGCCTAAACCTAGAACCGCCTCTGTCAACAGCTGCATATTTTCAGTGACAAAAACTGAACGAAAATACAATTTGAAATAACCTAATTGATGATAACTATGACAAAAAATGGAATTGATTGGAAATGAATGGAAACGGAATGGAAATGTAAAGGAGTGACGTTTATCCACCTTCATTTTCGCTTTCTACAGAGCTCAGCCAGTTTGTTAAAACATAAAAAGAGAGAAGGAGTCACGCTATATGAACAAAACAAAAATTGCTTATTATCCAATAAAGTGACGTGGACACAATACAAGGTAATATCTAATCAGCATACATGAAATATCAAAGATATACACACAATGTATGTAAATTGAAAAAAATTAAAAATAATAAACACAGTCCATTGATAGATAAAGGTCAGGATAGTAAGCCCAAAGTGCAAAACAGATCCACACACGGTGTAATTGATGACCAACAAGAGCCTCCACCACCATCAAACACTGACCCTTACCAGAGCCAAAGATCTCAGAGAGATCAGACACAGCATGAATATGGGTGACATCCACCATCCACATTGAAAGTGTAAGGCCCCGTACTCACGACCAAACATGTCTGCTGAAACTGGTCCGCGGACATTTTCTGCCCTTACTCCCCAAAGAGGTATTGTATATGTTTTTTATATTTGAGCTGTCTTGTATCTCCAGGAGTTAAGATGGCGGATGTGCGGCTGCCTTGCATTCATCTCGAGGCTAGCTCCACCTTCTGTTTACATATATGCGGTGACTCGGAGCATCGCCTCATCCCGTGATCAAGTCCCATTAGAGACGAAACGTCGGGAGGCGGCGTTCTGACGTCACCGCATCACGTGTGAGGACCCGGAAGAGACGGGTACACGCTTCTACAAGCCGGCCAGCTAATTTTTAATGCTGTTTATCTTCATGATTGATGTAAGTGCGCACAATCTATTTTACTTATTAAAACTCAAGTGATTTTATACTATGCGAGTTTCCCTTGGTTCCTTTTTATATCCTGGAGTACTGTTATCCTGTGTTCGTTTGGGATACTGGCGATTACCTGGCTGACCATACTGGACGGAGGTTACTATTACACTTTCAATGTGGATGGTAGATGTCACCCATATTCATGCTGTGTCTGATCTGTCTGAGATCTTTGGCTCTGGTAAGGGTCAGTGTTTGATGGTGGTGGAGGCTCTTGTTCGTCATTAATTACACCGTGTGTGGATCTGTTTTGCACTTTGGGCTTACTATCCTGACCTTTGTCTATCAATGGACTGTGTTTATTATTTTTCATTTTTTCAATTTACATACATTGTGTGTATATCTTTGATATTTCATGTATGCTGATTAGATATTCACCTTGTATTGTGTCCACGTCACTTTATTGGATAATAAGCAATTTTTGTTTTGTTCATATGGCGCGACTCCTCTCTTTTTATGTATTTTTGATGTTGTATAACATTTTTGAGTCGCAGCTTTTCTTTAATAATTTTCACATATGGTATGCGCAATTTTTTCTTTGTTTTAGTCTGTTAAAACACCAGCCCCCTGACAAGCTATTGGCTCTCTCTGTCTGCCCTCTGCCTGGGAGTTCTGGAACAATGCCCTGCAAACCACATGGTGAGTGTTTCCTCTCCCAGCAAGATAGCAGTGCTGAGCACTGTGTACAATAACAGCCTCATCCAGTTCTCTGCCCTGTGAACTCCCTCTCTCCCATTTACTTCCCCATCCCCATTACATGTTTGTATATATTTACCCAGTGGCAGCAGGTGCTCAATATTTAGAGGGGGGGCGGCAAAACTCAGGATTTGGGTGCTTCTACTCCCTGGCCATTCGGGCCTCAGGACCCTCTTCCTGATTGACTGGGAGGAGAATCAGAAAAACAATAGCAAATATTAATTTGTTCTTGTCACACAACTGGGTGGGCTCAGGGTGCAGTGCTGTGTGCACCGAGCCCACCCTTTTTTAAGCCAATTAGAGCCTCCGGCCGCCACTGTATTTACTCCAGGAGAACTGTATATAATGAGTTTGGAAATTCCAGAGAAATGCTTAAATAATGCATTACAATTTAACTAATTTAGTAGAGTAAAATGTAAAAAGTACTGGAGATTTTAGTTGACTAAAATACGACTAAAACTAAAACTATTCAGATGACTAAAATATGACTAGAACTAAAATGGCATTTTAGTCAAAAGACTATGGGGCAGATCCTCAAAGAAATTACGCCGGCGTATCTCTTGATACGCCGCGTAATTTCAAATTTTGCGCGTCGTATCTATGTTTTGGTATCCACAAAACAAGATACGACGACATCTGGGTTAGATCCGACAGGCGTACGCCTTAGTACACCGTCGGATCTTAGATGCAATTTTCCGGCGGCCGCTAGGTGGCGTTTCCGTCGTATTCTGTGTTGAGTATGCAAATTAGCTATTTCCGACGATCCACGAACGTACGAGCGGCCGTCACATTTTTTTACGTAGTTTCCGTTCGGCTTTTTCCGGCGTATAGTTAAAGCTCCTTTATGGTAGCGTACTCAATGTTAAGTATGGCCGTCGTTCCCGCGTCTAATTTTGATAATTTTACGTCGTTTGCGTAAGTCGTCCGTGAATGGGGCTGGACGTCATTTGGAGCAATGCACCCTGGGAGTATTTACGGACAGCGCATGCGAAGTTCGTTCGGTGCGGGGGCGCACTTCATTTAAATGAAACACGCCCCCTACCCGCCAAATTTGAATTCCGCGCCCTCACGCCGCGAGAGATACACTACGCCGCCGTAACTTAAGGCGCAAATTCGTTGAGGATTCAAACAAATGCAAAGTAAGTTACAGCAGCGTAGCGTATCTTACATAGGCTGTGCACTGCGCTGATGTATGTGGATCTGCCCCTGAGACTAAAACTAAATTGAAATTTGAAGTCAAAATGAACACTGGACCATTTACACCTAGACAGTCCATTGCAGTGTGTTAACAAATGGGATTGCCACCAGACCAAAATGGATCAAAAATCTGACAATCACCATGTTTCTGACATAGTACACCTCAACACACGTTACCATGCATATGGTACACTGCAACATGTGTGTCAGAGATGTGTTGCTTTAGTGCATTGGTGTACTGTTGCTCTATAATCAATAGGTGGGAATGAGTTCTAAAGCATAGATGCAGTTGAATCTTGTAAATTTGCTTGAGTCAAGTTCCAGGTGTCATTACACTTGTTCCTCAAGCTTTCCCACCTTCCAGATGCACCTTATTTCCCTTTTATTTCATACTGAATGGAGCCGAGAGAGAGGTGTATTAATTAATCTCATAATTTTAGATTAGACTGCCAACTCCTTCCAATGGGATCTACAATAGCCTGGAGTCCATTTTTTTTTTTTTATTTCAAACAAGGTTTATTAAGTTTCATATAAGATACAAAAAAAATAGCATAGGTAGCATGGAAAACATTTGTGTAGAACCCAAAAACGAGTACAATGTAAACACTTTGAATCATATACTGAGCAACACATCATACATAATAAGACAAAAGACCGGCATGACAAAACTATACACACCAGGCTCTGTACAGGAGTCCATTTTAGTTTGTATTTTTTTAAGTTAATAAGTTGATGTTTCATGTATTTATTTTTTTTGCATTTATATAAACACTGTGTTTTAAAAATAAACACTCAATATGGGGTGGATCCATGACCCTGTTGTCACAAAGCACTATGAGTTTTCTATAGACAACACAAAGCAGAAGCTCTTTTCTTTTGGACTTTTAGTCGCTAATTGAAAACTTGCACAAGTCAAGCAGAGAGGGGAAGAGAAGGGGAGGAACAACACCTTTGACTCATTCAGTTTTGTAGTATATTTCAGCTTGAGCTGTTGAGCTCTCTAAACAACAGTTTTTTAGATAAGTAAAGCATGAGAAACAAATATGAGAGCGCTCCGCTCAATGGATGCGTATGAAAACATAAAAGTCAAATATAATATTTACTTAATTAAAGAAGAAAAATATTTTAAAATTTGGTATTTTTTAGTCCCTAACTATTAAAAATAAGGAAAGGAATACAATGCTGTGAAAAAGTATTTGCAACCTTTCTGATTTTTTTTGCATATTTGTCACACTTAAATGCCTCAGATCATCAAACAAATTTTATTATTACACAAAGATAACCCGAGTAAATAAAAAAATGCAGTTTTTAAATGATGGAAACATTTATTATGGCAAAGCTGTCCAAACCTGCCTGGCTTTATTTGAAAAAGTAATTGCCCCCTAAACCTAATAACTGGTTGTGCCACCCTTGGCGGCAACAAATGAAATCAAGCATTTGCGATAACTGGCAATGGCCCAGATTCAGGTACGACTTGCGCGGGCACAATCGTGATTTGCGCCACGCAAGTACGGATTTGCGCCCAGGCAAATTTGCGGGTGACCCAGAAAGCAAGCGAAGCCTGAAATGTGGCATTTTTCCATGGAGGCTGTTTCTCTGCCCCGGCGCAATTAAGGGGCAATTTTGCACAGGGGGCAACTTGCGCTCTCATGGTTTTCCCTCATCAAATATGCAAATGAGGAACTACCGCTGATTCAGAAACTTGCGCGTGTGAGGCGCATTTTGCGCACAAAGCGCGCAAGCTGTTCGGGCCGGGCAAATTTGCACTTTATAAAAGCAGGGGCAAGTTAGCAACAGATGGCCACAGGTCAGCTGGAGAGCAACTACAGCAGCACCAATACGGACGAGCTGAGCAAGCAGAGCACCCACACTTTCTGGACCTCACATCTGTGTGCCAACATGCCAGGGGCAGCTATGGTTCTAGCAATACTAGAGAGTGAACCGGAACATCTTTGACATGAGTGATATTGAGGTGTATCGCATGTTTAGATTCAGCCCTGAAGTCATCCTGGAATTAGCCACAATCCTGCATGATGACATCACCAGCCAGACACATCGTGGACAGGCAGTGGAGCCACTGGTGAAGGTAGTGGCAACCCTGCATTTCCTGACCAGTGGATCTTTTCAGCGCACAGGTGGAATGGTGGCTGGGATGTCCCAATCCAGCATGAGCAGGTGTGTGCACCAGGTTATTCCTGCAATCCTGAGACGCATGTCCCACCAGTTCATCAAACCAACCTAGGATGACCTGCGGCAGAAGGCAATCTCAGATTTCTACCAAATTGCCAGATTCCCATGCATTGTGGGTGCCATTGATTGTACCCATGTGGCACTACGGCCCCCCCCGTGAACTAGAGCATATCTACTGTAATCGGAAGCACTGGCATTCCATAAATGTCCAGGTGATCGTGGATGCCCTTGGCCTCATATGGCATGTCCGTGCCGAACACCCAGGATCCAGCCATGACAGTTTCATCTACCGTCAGAGCAGCATCCCCACCGAATTTGAACAGAACGTGTATGGGGACAACTGGCTGGTTGGTGAGTGACATGGGTGTCAGGTATGACTGTCCCCCCCATGATGCAGACATCACGAGGGGCACATGCATGACTAACATCCTTCTGTCTTTTACCTTCCAGGTGACGCTGCATATGCACTGGGACCCCATATCATGACTCTATTCCGGAACCCCCAAACCCCTGGAGAGGAAAGATATAACGAGGCACACGCACGTACCCATGCAGTGGTGGAGCACACATTTGGCATCCTTAAGTCCCGTTTCAGATGCCTGGATAAATCCGGGGGGACCCTGTTGTATTCCCCAAACTTTGTGTGCAAGATCATCGGTGCATGTTGTATTCTGCACAACTTTGCCCAGAGAAAGGGCCTGCAGATTGACATACGTGATGACCTGACCCTCCAACCACACAATCCCCCCCCAAGTAACTCTACCCGGTCTACTGAGGGAAGAGCAATCAGGAGTGGTCTCGTGGAACGTCTCTTTTCACGTTAAACACACACATTAATCATGTCACACGTAGAATGCACGCGTGCACACCACTGTGGTCCCTAGCACACACACCCCACATGCACCCAAAATTGGATTAGACCCAAGGATACCCCATGGTATTAGGGAGCAGCAACGCCGCGTCAAGGCTCCAATTATGTTGCTGTCCATTCATACACCTTTCACATGGCAGAGGGTGACACCCCTTTTCCAGCAGGAGTGACCCCCCCCCATTCACACACCAGTCACACTGTAGTATACACTCCTTACCGTGTGTAGGGACTTTGAGTATTAGGAAAATAAAAAACAAGCTCATAATCTGAGCATAAACAAAAAACAAGATCATAATCTGAGCCACCAAAAAACAAACAAAAAAAAGGTAATACATTTTTTTTTTTTGGACATCCTTGGCCCAAGGGTGCCCCGGCTCTGGCTCCTCAGACGCCGTGGTTGAGCCTGTGGTGGGGATGGAGCATGGGGTGGGGATGGAGGGGGGGAGCATCAACCCCTACTTCCTCTCTCCTGGCAGGTGGTGCCTGCATGCCCTCCATGGCGTTGGCCAGGCGGTTGAGGACGTTGTTGGTCTGTCCCAACATCCTCATCTGCCAGGTGGTTGTGATCCTGAGCTGCCGTCGGGTTAATCTCCCCTCCTCCCGCACAGCAGCAGTGTTGGCCTCCACCGCACCTGCCAACCTGCTCACCTCCGCTGTTAGTAATGCGGAGGCGTCCTGCTGCTGAACCAGACAGGTCACCATGGCAGCACAGTTTGTACTGACTTCCTCCAGGCTCTCAGTCTGTCGGTCCCCCCGGTCAGCATGCTGGGTGAGGGCCTGCTGTACAGAGGAGGAGGAGGATGCCAGGCTGTCCGCCACCCGCCTCAAATCTCCCACCATGTCCCCTAGATGGTGGGTCTGCCGGGCCTGCTCCTCCTTCAGACCTTCACGGAGGCTGTAGGGTACACCCCTAGTTTTACAGAGAGCCTTCTTTGGAGGAGAGGCTGGGGCATGAACTGAGGGAGAAGAAGGGGAGGGGGTCACACTGGAGGGGGGACACTGGAGGGGGGGACACTGGAGGGGCTTGCCCTGGAGGGGGATGACGTTATGGCCGGGGGGGTGGTGGGTCGGTCAGGGATGGTGGGATCCTCCTGGAGGTACACAGATTCCTCCAGGTTGAGGATAAAGGACTCCTCCACCACTTCCTCCTCCCTAGATGGACTCTGGCCGATATCCTCCTTCACCAACATGCCCAGTATCTGCAGGGGCCATGCCTGGACCCCATGATGTTCTGGGGATGGCGTGGGTCGCCCTACAGCTGACGACGGCCCAGCCTCATCATCAACATCTGTGGATGACACAAAAAAAAAATGTTGCTGGAGCAACACACTTATCATATGTTCCCTTCTACCCCCTCCCATGATACACAGCGAATATGAGAAACAAAAACTTGTTACATGTTCCCTTCTACCCACTCATATGTTCCCTTCTACCCCCTCCCATGATACACAGCTAATATGAGAAACAAAAACTTGTTACATGTTCCCTTCTACCCACTCATATGTTCACTTCTACCCCCTCCCATGATACACAGTGAATATGAGAAACAAAAACTTGTTACATGTTCCCTTCTACCCACTCATATGTTCACTTCTACCCCCTCCCATGATACACAGCGAATATGAGAAACAAAAAACTTACCAGTCCCCAAGTCCCCAACAGTGGAGTCATAGCCTTGGAGTCCCTCCACCTGCTCCAGCACTAAACTCTGAGCGATCACCTCCTCCTCCGGATTGAGTCGCAAAGAGCAGGCTGGTCCTCCTCCCGTGCCCCTGCTATGCTTTTTGATGAGGACAATTTTGTCCCTGACGCGACGACGCATGTCCGTAAATTTCTTCTGAATGTCCTCCCAGGTACGCTCCTCAATGCCCAGGGCATTTATGTCCAAGGTTATAGCCTCAAATATTGCCCTCCTTTGGGCTACGGTGGTATTCTTGCGTTCAGACCCATAAAGAACACCAGTATGGCTCGTCAGTGCCGCAAGCAGTATCTCCATCTCAGCTGCCACAAAATTAGATTTCCTTTTTTTTTTGGCCGGGAGGTGCCATCTCACAACAAAGGGCAAAATTACCTTGCTCAGGGGGGGGGGGGGTGGAACAAGCAGGATGTAATTTTGCACAGGACCTGCGGAGGTCTGCCCCTATTTATTTGCTCAGTGCAAGCAGGTGGGCATAATTTGCCCTAAAAATAGGACAGGCGCAGTTTCACGCATGCGCAGACGGGAGCGCCCGAACTGCGCATGCGTGCGCCCCGAGTGGAAAAAAGATAATTTGCATAGGGGCACACCCACTTTCACTTGCGCTGGCTTGCGCCCTGATTTTTGCCTTACAAAGGAGCAAATTACGAGACAAAAGGAATCCTGAATCAGGTGGCAATCTTTACAAATCACCTGCTCTTCACATGTGTAACTAATGGGCAAATCTACCTGAATCTGGGCCAATGAGTCTTTCACATTGCTGTGGAGCAATTTTGCCCCACACTTCTTTGCAGAATTGTTTTAATTCAGCCACATTGGAGGGTTTTCCACCATGAACGGCCTGTGTAAGGTCATGATACAGCATCTCCATTGACTTTGCCTAGACCACTCCAAAACCTAAATTTACTTTTGTTTAAACCATTTGGATGTGGACTTGCTGTTGTGTTTCGGATCATTGTCCTGCTGCATAACCCAAGTGCACTTGAGCTTGAGGTCACAAACTGATTGTAGGACATCTTGGAGAGCTCAGAATTCATAGTTCCATCAATTATGGTAAGTCGTCCAGGTCCTGAAGCTGCGAAGTAGCACCAGACCATAATGCGACCACCACCATGTCTGGCTGTTGGTATGTTGTTCTTGTTATGAAATGCTGTATTCGTTTTATGCCAGATGTAACAGGATGGGAAGGGAGAAATGTGTTGAAGTCAACATATGTCCAACTTACAATGAACAGGGATTCGACTTGGATTCCCGCCAATACCAGGCACTGTGTTTGGTATGAATCATGAGACGGAACTCCACGCCAAATTTTAAATTAAAAAACGGCATCGGTTCCCCTCCAGGAGCATACCAGGCCCTTAAGTCTGGTATGGATTTAAAAAAAACGTCATGGGGGGTCCCCCTAAAATCCATACCAGACCCTTATCCGAGCACGCCGCCCAGTCGGTCAGGAAAGGAGTGGGGACGAGCGAGGGCCCCCCTACTGAGCCGTACCAGGCCGTATGCGCTCAACATGGGGGGGTGGGTGCTTTGGGGCAGGGGGCTCCCTGCGGCCCCCCCACCCCAAAGCACCCTGTCTCCATGTTGATGGGGACAAGGGTATCTTCCCGACAACACTGGCCATTAATAAGGGGCCCCCAGATCCCGGCCCCCCACCCTAGGTGAATGAGTATGGGGTACATCATACCCCTACCCACTCACCTGGAGGAAAAAACTGTCAAGAAAAAAACACACTACACAGGTTTTAAAAGTAATTTATTAGGCAGCTCTGGGGTCTTCTTCCGACTTCTCTGCGCTCTCCGGGGGTCTTCTCTCGACTTCTCCACTCTGTTCTTCTCATCATGCTCCGGGTGATGACGACATAATTACCCCACCCCTTATGTCGTCACCACCCGGAGCATGATGGGACTGTGACGTCATAAGAGGTCTATATAAATGAGTGTGCACCGCACACTTGGCATTACAGCGGAAGGGAGCGTCGTGGCAACATCGGAAGAAAAGAAGAGGGAAGAAGACGATGGGGAAGACCAGGCCGCCGCTAGTAAAAGAGTTGAAAGAAGATAGCGGAGCAGCCTGGCAAAAGGAAGAAGGCACCGGAGAGCGGGAGAAGAACCAGAGAGCGTGGGGACGACACCGGAGAGCAGAAGTAGAGAGCGGAGAAGTCGGAAAGAAAACCCCCGAAGTCGGAAGAAGACCCCTGGAGAGTGCGGAGAAGTCAGAAGAAGACCCCGGAACTGCCTAAAAAATGACTTTATGAGGATGAGACCCAAGAGCGTTCCTCTGGACTGTATCCTTTCCAATGCACCAGGTACTGATTGTGCCAATGGAATCTATGGGAGTCAACAATGGACTATACTTCATACTCCTCATGGTTCTCAACCTGTACTGGGTGAGGACGTGGCACCAAGGTGGTAAAGCGGTTGCAAACCAAAGGTCTTAATAAGGAGACATGGAATATATTTGAGATACGCATATTAGAAAGGAAGGTCTTAAATCGTAAGCCACTGGTTTAATCCTTCGGAGAATACGGAAAGGCCCAATAAACCAAGGTGCAAACTTCAGTGAGGGAACACAGAGTCGGAGGTTGCGAGATGACAGCCAGACCCTGTCCTCATCCTGGTAGCAAGGCGTAGGCAGGCGCCTGCGGTCAGCATGGAAGGCCACGGAGATGCTCCTCTAACACAGGAATGCTCTGCGGAACGAATGAGTCAGGCAACAAAAATGGGGGCATTTGGGAAGCAAGGCACTTTTGTGAGCAAACTCCGCCCAAGGTAAGAGTTCTGACCAGTTGTTATGATGGTCAGAAATATAGCAAAGTAGAAACTGCTCCAAGGAATGGTTGGCTCATTCTGTGGCCCCATTAGACTGCGGGTGATACTCAGAGGGGAAAGAAAGCTTAATTCCCAACTGTGCACAAAAGCTCGCCAGAACGGGACACAAACTGACTGAGATGATCCCCTTGGGTAGCCCATGTAAGCGAAAGATCTTCCAAGCAAAAATGAATGCCAGTTCCTTAGATGTGGGCAACTACTTAAGTGGAATGCAATGAGATTTTCTTTATTTTTTTGCAATTAAAACATATAAAACATATAAAACATATTTAAAGTCATATGTCAGAAATGGGGTAACCCAGATGTGGACCTGTTGGCTTCCAGGTTCAACGCAAAGCTGGACAACTTTGTGTCAAGAACAAGAGATCCCTGTGCCCAAGGGTCAGATGCCCTGACAATCTCATGGGATCGTTATTCTCTGATTTATGCGTTCCCTCCATTTCTGCTTCTCCCACAATTCCTTCAGAGAGTCAAGAGGGAAGGAAAGCTGGTGATTTTGGTCACCCCGGCTTGGCCCATCAGACCCTGGTATGCAGAAATTGTAAGGATGGCAGTAGGAAGACCTTGGGTTCTCCCACTACGCTCAGACCTACTATCGCAGGGTTCAATATTCCATCCTGCCTTACAAAGTCTAAATTTGATGGTTTGGCTGTTAAGACCCACATTCTGAGGAAAGTGGGCTCTCAGGTCCAGTTCTATCCACTCTGGTTAATGCTAGGAAGCCGGCCTCATCTACTACAGAGTCTGGAAGGCATATGTTTCCTGGTGTGAACCCAGAAGGTGGCATCCTAGGAAGTATGTTATTAATAGGATTCTTGCCTTTCTTCAGTTGGGTTTAAATATGAAGTTGGCCTTGAGCACTATCAAGGGCCAGATCTCGGCCTTGTCGGTATTTTTTCAAAAACTGCTTGCCTCTTATTTCCTAGTCCGAGCCTTTGTCCAGGGAGCACTGCGCTTGAATTCGCTGGTTAAGTCTCCCGTGTGCCCATGGGATTTGAATTTGGTATTATCTGTTTTACAGAAGCTACCTTTTGAGCCATTAAACCATGTTTCTCTAAAGCCGTGTACACACGATCGGTTTGTTCGATGAAAACAGACCGATGGACTGTTTTCATCGGACGAACCGATCATGTGTGGGCCCCATCAGGTTTTTTCCATCGGTGAAAAAAAAAGAACATATTTAAAAATTTTCCTATGGATAAAAACCCGATAGAAAATCTGATTGTCTGTGTGGAACTACATCGGACAAAAATCCACGCATTGAACTTCATTTTTTCGGCTCGTTGTAGTGTTGTACGTCACTGCGTTTTGGCAAGGTCGGATTTTTGACTGATGGTGTGTAGGCAAGACTGATGAAAGTCAGCTTCACCGGATATCCAACAAAAAAATCCATCGGATTAGATTCCATCATATATCTGATCGTGTGTACATGGCTCAAGTCTTTTGACAAAGAAACAGTTTTTTTCTCGTAGCCATATCGTCAGCAAGGAGGGTATCGGAATTGGCGGCTCTTTCGTGTAAAGAACTGTATATGATTATTCATGATGACAGGGTGGTGCTGCGTCCTCACCTGACTTTCTTACCGAAGGTGGTTTAAGGATTTCATCTGAATCAAAATATAGTCCAACTGTCTTTTTTTTTCCAGATCCGCAGTCTGCGGAGGAAGAGAGTCTACACTCTCTAGATCAGGGGTGGGCAATTATTTTTTCGATGGGGCCACATGAGAAACTAAAAATATTTTGGAGGGCCGGGCCAAAAGGCTAAACTCAATACTGCATAAAATCAATTGTATTTCTTTATAAAAAGCAGTAAATATCATTGTTGGACAACTGGTACGAGTACTTGTTATAGTTAAACAATGAAAAAGTGAGGTTGCCTTAAAAGAAAAAAAAATTTATTTATTAAACAAAATTTCCAAAAACAATGAACATTTTTCACTATTTGTGACTCATATTAGTGAAAATTTCCAGAGAGGATCAGAGACTGCGGACATGATACCAGAGAGGATCAGAGACTGCGCACATGATACCAGAGAGGATCAGAGACTGCAGACATGATACTAGAGAGGATCAGAGACTGCGGACATGATACCAGAGAGGATCAGAGACTGCGCACATGATACCAGAGAGGATCAGAGACTGCAGACATGATACTAGAGAGGATCAGAGACTGCGGACATGATACCAGAGAGGATCAGAGACTGCGCACATGATACCAGAGAGGATCAGAGACTGCGCACATGATACCAGAGAGGATCAGAGACTGCAGACATGATACTAGAGAGGATCAGAGACTGCAGACATGATACCATAGAGGATCAGAGACTGCAGACATGATACTAGAGAGGATCAGAGACTGCAGACAGGATACTAGAGAGGATCAGAGACTGCAGACATTGTCCCCATAAAGTCCTGCCAAACGACAATGTATGCCGTGTCATAAATTATGGTTTATGTATGTCTTATTGTCTTAGTGATTGATTCACATCAAAACTTCATTGATAGCTTTTTTTTGGTATGATTTTTAGTTTTGCTCATTACTGCCACACACGTGCAATGCATGGCTGCATGTGTGTGGCAGTGATGAGCAAAAGCAAAAATCATACAAAAAATAAGGGTATCAATTTCAAATCAATGAAGTTGTGATGTTAATCAATCACTAAGACATACATAAACCAGTGTGCCATCAATTGCTGCCAGTGTGCCATCAATTGCTGCCAGTGTGCCATCAAGTGCTGCCAGTGTGCCACCAATTGCTGTCAGTGTGCCACCAGTGTGCCATCAATTGCTGCCAGTGTGCCATCAATTGCTGCCAGTGTGCCACCAGTGTGCCATCAATTGCTGCCAGTGTGCCATCAATTGCTGCCAGTGTGCCATCAATTCCTGCCAGTGTGCCACCAGTGTGCCATCAATTGCTGCCAGTGTGCCATCAATTGGTGCCAGTGTGCCACCAATTGCTGTCAGTGTGCCACCAGTGTGCCATCAATTGCTGCCAGTGTGCCATCAATTGCTGCCAGCATCCCCACAAGCAAGTACCTGATGATGATGAAATCTCTGTCCTGTCAGTGTTTTGCTGCCTGCAGTCCTCGGCCGTCTCGGGTCTCCTACAGCAGCCTGTGCAGTGTGCACAGTGTGAGGTGAGGAGTTGGGACCGGGTCATTACTTGGCGGGAATTGGGGGACTTTTTTGAATTCGGGGACACTCACTCCACGTGGTGACGGGCGGGAATGCCGTCAGCTGGGGGCGGGAAAGGAAGCGTGGCCAGCTCCAATGGCTTCTTCGGCTGAATCAGCGGGGGGCGGGAAAGGAGGCGCGGCTAACACCCGCAATTCTTTCGGCTGCAAATTCAGACTTCAAATTCAGATTTCTAGCGATCCGCCCGGGGGCCAGATTAAAAGGTCCGCCGGGCCGTATACGGCCCGCGGGCCATAGTTTGCCCACCTCTGCTCTAGATGTTGTAAGAGCGGTAAAGGTTTATCTGCAAGTTACGGCTCAGATAAGAAAGACTGATTGTCTGCTTATTCTGCCACAGGGCCCAAGGAAGGGCGAAGTCCACTATTGAAAGTTGGATTCGACAAGTCATTATTCGGGCCTATGGTTTAGAAAAGAAGATCCCTCGTTTTCATTTGAAAGCGCACTCGACTAGAGCAGTTGGTGCTTCATGAGCAGTGCATCACCAGGCCTCCATGGCTCAGATCTGTAAGGCTGCTACTTGGTCTTCGGTCCATACATTTACTAAATTCTACCAGGTATATGTGAGAGGGTACGAGGATGCCGCCTTCGGGTGTAGTGTGCTGCAGGCAGCAGTATAGATCCTCTGGCCCGATGGTGGTCTTATTTCTGATCTGTGTCTCCCTCCCATCAAATTTAGCATTGCTATGGGACATCCCATTAAGTAATTAAGACTCTGTGTCCCGTGATGTATGAGCAAGAAATAGGATTTTTTTTCATACAGCTTACCTGTAAAATCCTTTTCTTGGGAATACATCACGGGACACAGAGCTCCTGCCTCTCTTCGGAGTTAAACGTGGAACACTTATTGCTTTGCTACAAAACTGAGGTACTCTCCATTTGGGAGGGGTTATATAGGGGAGGAACTCAATTCTAATTGGGTTTGCCAGTGTCCAATCACCTGTGGTGACTACATAACCCATTAAGTAATTAAGGCTCTGTGTCCCGTGATGTATTCCCAAGAAAAGGATTTTACATGTAAGCTGTATAAAAAAAATCCTATTATCATTTTGTTATCCCCACCTTCATGCATGTTTACATTGTTGGAGTAAGAGCACTGATTGGCACTTGGCACTGGAGTAAAATCAGTTAAAAATAAAACTTCTACAGCATTTCACAAAGTGTTGGTAAGTGCACGTAGGTGTCCTCAAGTGGGTACCAAAATATGTTATAATGGGCATACAAGAAACATCATCATGATGTTGAAAAATGAAGATCCAGGAACCAAAAAAGTATTGTAACATGAAGGTTGATGATGAAACAATACTTCCATATGATTTTCATATCTGACCGTGGGCCTTGCTTCACCTTCTTTAGTTCATCCAGAACAATACTTTTTCTTTCGCTACTGTCTCGTAACCTCACAAAGACATCTTCGCCTGTCTGATATTATCACTACAGTATTAGACAGGAGGCATGTGTTCTTCAGCTGAACCTCTGAAAGCAGTGACTTTTTTCATTCACAGGAATTGGGTTTGCCAACTATGGGTCTATGTCCTCAGTCTTCTGAGTTAGAGTACCATTATGCTTTCCACAACCACGCTCTGTCAATAGATCTTCAGTCTGAATATATATAGAAAATTACTTTTCAACTATTGAATTTCTACTTGTGTTGAAAAAGACTGTTAAGATTGCTTCATGTTAAGATTTGAGTATTTGTTAATAGCAAGAAGTTATAAGGTTTTCCACTAAAAGGCATGACAGGACATTGAGCTGAGATATATGCCCTCTACTATAGTGTACCTTATAATGTCTTTCTTGAAACACTTATTTCTGTGTTGTCTTGCAACCATCAAAATTCAGAGCATGAAATTGTCACCAAATGCATACCAAACAGACATACAAATTAAGGCCACGTGTTCATGCAACCCAGCAGGTCTACAATAATTATATAATTAGCATTATATAATTAAGAAATGTAATGGCAAACTTGCACCAGAGGAAGAAAAAAAAAGTTAATTGATTTTCATTTTCTCTTATGGATATGTTGATATTGAAAGGGGTTGCAGTAAGGTGATTTAACCAAGCATACCAGAAGTCTCAAAACAGAAAACATAATGAGAGATGGAGGAGGTTACTGACAGAGGCCATGGGGGATTGTAGAGGTAATTACTGGGAACTGTTTGAAGTTTTAAGTGCAGAATTTTTGAGCATTCACAAAATATCAAGTAAAAATACTTTGTGAAAACACAAGGAATATATCGAACGATTTGTTTATTTGCTGAGTGAGAACACCGCTATATTTATTGTGGAAGTCAAAATACGTAAATGAGGCTGGTGCACTAATATCACTCACTTCAGCTATGTCAAAGGAAATACATTTAGCATAGTTATTCCACTGAAGTTAATTTTGTTCAAAGTGGGAAAACTCATAGGAAGAGATGACTGTTTACAAATAACTTTGTTGAAACTAGAATAGGAATGATGATTCGCTGTTTTGTCTGATCTTCAGTAATTTCTCCATTCAGAGCTCCTGCTCCATGTTTACATCAGAGATTAGAAGTCTAGAATTATGCTGAAATATTGATTGGGAGGGGGTGGAAAGTGGAAAAGGGGGAGTTGAGCTGCTGAGAGAATAACTTACATTTCTTACAGTGCTTCTGCGATGAAATTAAAGGATGGATTTCTCCACTGTGCCTGCAGCTATAGAGGCCAGTGAGGGATTGTTGTATAGCTCATTTAACCACTTCCATACTGGGCACTTAAACACTCTCCTGACCAGACCAATTTTCAGCTTTCATGGCTCTCACACTTTGAATGACAATTACTCAGTCATGCAACACTGTACCCAAATGATTTTTTTGTCCTTTTTTTCCCACAAATAGAGCTTTCTTTTGGTGGTATTTGATCACCTCTGGGTTTTTTATTTTTTGCGCTATTAATGAAAAAAGACCGAAAATTTAGAAAAAAAATGTTTTTTTCTTAGTTTCTGTGATAAAATTTTGCAAAATATTAAATTTTCTTCATAAATTTTGGCCACAATTTATACTGCTACATGTCTTTGATAAAAATAACCCAATTTTTTGGGAAATTATTTGGTCTGTGTGAAAGTTTTAGAGTCTACAAGCTATAGCGCAAATCATAATAAATTATCACATCTGATCACACCTGATGTTTTGAAGGCCTATCTCATTTCTTGAGACCCTAACAAGCCAGGAAAGTACAAATTCCCCCCAAATAACCCCTTTTTGGAAAGTAGACATCCCAAGGTATTTAGTAAGAGGCATGGTGAGTTATTTGAAGTTGTCATTTTTTCCCAAAACACTTTGCAAAATTAAGATTTTTATTTTTTATTTAAAAAATTTCTCAAAAGTGTCATTGTAATTGCTTATTTCTCTCACATGGCATGTGCATACCACAAATGACACCCCAAAATACATTCTGCTACTCTTCCTGAGTAAAACGATACCCCATGTGTGAGACTTTTCCACTGCCTGGCCACATACCGATGCCCAACCTGCAGGGAGCGCCATCAGGGGTTTTAGGAGCATAAATTGCACATCTAACTAGTTGACAACCTATTACACGTTTGAAGGCCCTGGAACACCAGGACAATGGAATTACCCACAAAATGACCCCATTTTGGAAAGCTAACACCCCAACGTATAATCTATGAGGCATAATGAGTCTTTTGAACGGTTCATTTTTTTCCAGAAGTTTTTGGAATATGTGGAAAAAAAATGAAAACGCATTTTTTTTACACAAAGTTGTCCATTGATAAGATATTTCCAACACATAGCATGTACATAGCAAAAATGACACCCCAAAATACATTCTGCTACTCCTCCTGAGTAAAACGATACCCCATGTGTGAGACTTTTTCACTGCCTGGCCACATACAGATGCCCAACATGCAGGGAGCGCCATCAGGGGTTTTAGGAGCATAAATTGCACATCTAACTAGTTGACAACCTATTACACGTTTGAAGGCCCTGGAACACCAGGACAATGGAATTACCCACAAAATGACCCCATTTTGGAAAGCTAACACCCCAACGTATAATCTATGAGGCATAATGAGTCTTTTGAACGGTTCATTTTTTTCCAGAAGTTTTTGGAATATGTGGAAAAAAAATGAAAACGCATTTTTTTTACACAAAGTTGTCCATTGATAAGATATTTCCAACACATAGCATGTACATAGCAAAAATGACACCCCAAAATACATTCTGCTATTCCTCCTGAGTAAAACGATACCCCATGTGTGAGACTTTTTCACTGCCTGGCCACATACAGATGCCCAACATGCAGGGAGCGCCATCAGGGGTTTTAGGAGCATAAATTGCACATCTAACTAGTTGACAACCTATTACACGTTTGAAGGCCCTGGAACACCAGGACAATGGAATTACCCACAAAATGACCCCATTTTGGAAAGCTAACACCCCAACGTATAATCTATGAGGCATAATGAGTCTTTTGAACAGTTCATTTTTTTCCAGAAGTTTTTGGAATATGTGTAAAAACAATGAAAACGCATTTTTTTTACACAAAGTTGTCCATTGATAAGATATTTCCAACACATAGCATGTACATAGCAAAAATGACACCCCAAAATACATTCTGCTACTCCTCCTGAGTAAAACGATACCCCATGTGTGAGACTTCTACACAGCCTGACCACATATAGAGATCCAACATGCAAGGAACACCGTCAGGTGTTCCAGAGACACATAGCATGCACATACCAAGAATTACACCCCAAAATACATTATGCTGAGCAAAGCGTAAACAAAAGATTACCTTGGTAATAGTAGCGCAGTTCTACACAGCAGGATAGCACTGGTCCAGGCAGCAGGCAGGGACTTGGTCAGCAACGTCCAGGCAGGGATACTGCAGGTGGTCAGTTCATGCAACAGGCAGAGGCATGATGGCATAGGTCCTACAGGCAGAAGGAGGGCCTCGTTCAGGACAGAATGGGGACAGGGGTAGAGGCTTCTCCCACCCAAATCTCTTTGAAGCCTCCGGGCAACCAGACCCTAATCTAGCATGAGAAAACAAAAAAGTTTTCTTCATCCAGAAAAACTTTTCTGGCGCCCCTCACATATGTGAGACCCCTGTGTTGAATCCCACTAGTCCAGTAGCAGGGTACAAGATCAGTCCAAGAGGCAGGCAAAAGGCATGGTCAAACAGTCCGAGGTCAGTTCCAGATCAGGCAGAGGCAGTACAGAATCGTTAGGCAGAAGAATGGTCGAAAAACAGTCCAGGGTCAATTCCAAATCAGGCAGCGGTATTGCAAAATCATTAGGCAGAAGGGTGGTCCAATAACAAGCCGGGGTCAGTTACAAAAGCAGGCAGTGGCATAAGGGGTGAGAAGGCAGGAACGGAGGATTACGTTTACCATACTAAACTAATACTTTAGTTTAGTATGGTAACGTTTGAAACAGTCAATTATACAGAAGCCTGGTTGTGAAGGACACTCTGCACAATAGTAAACTGTGTCCCGTCTGATTCCTGCACTGGTACACACTGTACATTTTTTTTGAGCTCGTCGGCCTGATGCTGTGGGAGGGACCTTATCCGGGAAGTGCCGTTCGGAGAGCCGACTTAGGACATCTGATCGGATGTGTTGGGGCAGGTCGTTCGGGAATATCAGGGAAGTGGTAATTTCCTCCAGGTAGCCAAGGAAGGGTAGGGGGTTTTGGGTTGATTTGCGGTAAACAACATGGGAGTTGTAGACGGCCAAATGAAAAAAATAAATTGCTACCTTTTTGTACCAATGGTACGTGCGTCTTGTGGCAAGGTATGGTTCCAACATTTGGTCGTTTAAGTCGACTCCCCCCATGAACAAATTGTAGTCCTGAATGCAGGTGGGTTTTTGGATGGTGGTGCCACGCCTTCTGCGGGTTTCAACAAAAGAATCGTTGTGGATGGAGGACAACATATATACGTCTCTTCTGTCCCTCCACTTCACTGCCAGAACCTCCTTGTTCCGCAGACTCGCCGATTCCCCTTTCTTCAGCTTTGTATTTACAAGGCTTTGCGGAAAGCCTTTCCGGTTCTTTCTGGCGGTGCCACATGCTGGCGTCTTCTTTCGGTGCAGGTTGTGGAACAGAGGAAGAGACGTATAGAAGTTGTCCACGTACAGGTGGTATCCTTTATCAAGGAGGGGGTTGATGAGTTGCCAGACAACTTTCCCACTTGATCCCAAGTAGTCTGGGCAATCGGGGGGATTCAGCTGGGTGTCCTTCCCTTGGTACACCAAAAAGGAATAAAGGTACCCTGTGGCTCGTTCGCAAAGTTTGTAGACCTTCACCCCATAGCGGGCCCTTTTGCTGGGTATAAATTGTTTGATTTTAAGTCGGCCACAAAATTTTACTAGGGACTCGTCGACACATACGTTTTGTTCCGGGGTATATATTTGGGGGAATAATTGCGAAAAAATAATCTAATAAGGGGCGAATTTTGAAAAGCCTGTCAAAATTGGGGTCATTTCGGGGAAGGCACTGTGTATTATCATTGAAGTGGAGGAACCTCATGATTAGAAAATATCGGGATCTGGGCATTGTTGTGGAGAAAATTGGCATGTGGTAAATGGGGCGTTTTGACCAAAAGGAATGTTTTTCATTTTTTGGGTTGAGTCCCATGCAAAAAGTGAGGCCTAAAAAAATCCTGAACTCATCCACTGTAAGGTCTCTCCACTGGAAGGGACGGGCATAGGACGATGTGGGGTTCTTGATGATAAATTGTTGGGCATACAAGTTGCACTGGGCCACAATGCTAGAAAGCAGTTCCTCAGGGAAAAATAAATCGAAAAATTGAATTGGGGAAAAATTGTCCGTGTTTACCTGGACTCCTGGCTGGGCAGTGAAGGGGGGAATGTTGGCTGGGTGCTGGTGGATGGCAATTCGGTAGAGGTGGATGGCACGACGGTACTGGTGGATGGCACTTCAGTATCGGTGGATGGCATGTCGGTGCTGGTGGATGGCATGTCGGTGCTGGTGGATGCCACTGCCTCCTCACCAGAGCGCCTTCTTTTGGCGGGCTGACCATCTTCCCCCTCTGAGCCTGTCGCTGTTCCACTGGTGTAGATTGGCTCATAGTCTACGTCCGAATCCGATTGGGAATCAGAAACAGGGAGCTCCACATTGCTCTCATCAGGTGCAGAAATAATCTGAAATGCCTCCTGTAAGGAATAGCGACATTTTGACATTGCTGGCGGTGTGTGTGTGGCACAGATGTACACTGAGGTGGCACAGATGGGCAGAGATGGGGACTGAGGTGGCAGAGATGGGGACTGAGGTGGCAGAGATGGGGACTGAGGTGGCAGAGATGGGGACTGATGAGGCTGCACAGATGTGTACTGATTGCACAGATGTGCACGGATGAGGCGGCACAGATGTGTACTGATTGCACAGATGTGCACGGATGAGGCGGCACAGATGTGCACGGATGAGGCGGCACAGATGGGCACTGAGGTGTTGCAGATGGGCCCTGATCACAGGTGGGCACAGGCGGTACTGATGGCACAGGCGGTACTGATGGCACAGGCGGTACTGATGGCACAGGTGGTACTGATGGCACAGGCAGTACTGATGGCACAGGTGGTACTGATGGCACAGGCGGGCACAGGTGGTACTGTGGCACGGGCGGTACTGATGACACGGGCGGTACTGATGGCACGGGCGGTACGGACGTTACTGATGGCACGGGCGGTACTGATGGCACGGGCGGTACTGATGGCACAGGCGAGCACAGGTGGTACTGTGGCACAGGTGGTACGGTGGCACGGTGGCACGGGCGGTACTGATGGCACGGGCGGTACTGATGGCACAGGCGGTACTGATGGCGGTACTGATGGCACAGGCGGTACTGGTGGCACAGGCGGTACTGGTGGCACAGGCGGGCACAGGCGGTACTGTGGCACAGGTGGGCACAGGTGGGCACCAGGTGGGCACTGGTGGTACTAGGTGGGCACTGGTGGTACTAGGTGGGCACTGGTGGTACCAGGTGGGCACTGGTGGTACCAGGTGGGCACTGGTGGTACCAGGTGGGTACAGGTGGGCACTGATTGGGCACTGATTGGGCGCTGATGGGCACTTTTTTTTACTTTTTCACTGTACTGTACTGTAATCACTCACTCACTCTCTCCACACACGCGGCGTCTGTGTGTGGAGAGAGCGCCGGCAATGAGAGATGATCTCATATGTTTACATATGAGATCATCCGTCATTGGCTGTCCAGATCGCGATGTAAATAGCCGCTGTGATTGGCTATTTACCGCGATCTGCGTGCGGCTGTATCCAGGGGACGCGGCGATGACATTAGTTCCCCGCTGCGCGCTCGTGAGCGCGCGCGGGGAACGAGCAAAGGGGAGGCCGTAAAAACACGGCCTGTTAGGAATTTAGAGCCGCGCTGAGGCCGTACAAAGTCGTACGGCCGTCAGCAACTGGTTAATGTTTGTTAAAGGGTTTGTTAACCCATTTATAAAAGAATATGCCAGCCATTCTATTAGAGGCTGGCATAGCACACAATGTAAGTAGTTTAAAAAAATGAGCATTCTAAATACAGAATTTGAGCTGTCTTCAGGCCGGTCACGTGATTCGCGCTACACTTTACAGCTCTGATGGATGTCTTTTGCAGGAGGAGTTTTGATATCCCTCTGATGCCAGCCGGGAGATCATGTGGCCACTCATCTCCTCTGCAGAAGCTCTGTCTAGTAGCTGTAAAGTGGCAGCGAGTCACGTGACCAGCCTGAAGACAGCTCAAATTCGGTATTTAGAACGTTCGTTTTTTTAAAACTACTTACTGTGTGCTATTCCAGCCTCCAATAAATGGGCTGGCAGTGACAATTTTACTTTTTTTTTTTTTTTAAAGAATAGCAGCAAGAGGGTCTGAGGGGGAGAGAGGAGAGCAGAGGGAACAGCAGCGTATGATGCAGGGACGCACTCTGACAACGGTGGTCAGCCCTCATTTTCATTGTCAGATCAGAAAGGGGATGCAGGAAATGGCAGGTTCAGGGAGTTTTTTTTTTTACAGTTTAGAGGGGGGCAGATTACACAGCATAAGCACAATGGTGAGACTGGAGATTGGAAGTGAGAAACAGCACTTTGTGGAACTCCCGTTATATATACAATACTGTGCAAAATTTTAGGCACTTGGGAAAAAATGCTTTAAAAAATAATACATTCAATTGTTTTTATTTATCAATCAACAACCTACAAAGTGCATAAACATAAAAAAAAAAATAATAATTTAGTGTGCCTATGCTTTGGCCCGCCTTTAGAAAACATCTTGCTACTGTTAATTACAAAAAACTGAGTTACCCTTACACACAATGTAGTTCCATAATCTCTTCTGTGACAACAATTAGAAAAGTAAAGTGTATGTCCAGCTGATTTTTTTTTCTTTGAATAGAGAACAAAGAATCTCCTGTTGGGTTTTACTGTTGTTCTTCATTAGTTATTTCAATTCACTTCTTGTCCTGGTAGCAATATTTTGGGAGAAATCACTTAAAGGACCTGTGTTGAACGGCTTTTGCTGCTTCTATCCCCATACAAGGCAATAGGAAAGCAAAAACAGTTGAAACAGGCCAAATGCAGATAAAATGCACTTGCAATAAATTCTGAATAATCGCAGAAGCATCTTACATAGGGATGAGCAAGGTTTCCAGGCTTGGGTTTGGTCCAAACCCAAGTTTTCCCAAGTTGGAAGTTGGGGGTGGGGATCCTTGTGACATAATTTATCTAATAGGAGCACATGGGCACATTATGTCAATGATGTTTAGCGATACTCCCATGGAGCCATAGGATTACTGTCCGGGTATACCCCACAGCCAGGCGGACAGGTTCATTCACAAATTTCTTCAGTAACCAGTTACCAGGGATGTTGTTTTTGTGGTTTTTAAGTTTTGGAGAACTTGGATAGGGTTGAGGTATATTGAAGTCCGGGTTTGAAACAAACAGTATACTTAAACTTGGTAGTAGTAGTTAGAGCTACAAGAGCATAGTCCTTTAAAGAAGAAGATTAGAGGGACTATGCTCTTCAGGACACCAGCTGGTGTCGCCTTTAAATAGACTGACTATGTGATACCAAAGGGGTAACTAAAGCACAAAGGTCCCCAAGATCTTTCAGCATCTGTACTCACAAGACTCAAGGACAGCTGATAGCCTCCATCCAACTTAAACCTTCCCATGATACCAGACAGATCTTCAGCAGACAGCTTCCCTTAGTCACCTCCCTTTTGCTCCTGGATCTCAGCATTCCAGACCCTCAGGTCGCCCACCTGAGGTATCAACAACAGCAGCTTCTGCCTGGGAGGGCAGAGTGCCCCCCCCCCCCAGGTTGAACTAATCCACCCTGGGAAAAAACCCTAAGAACAGTGTGCTTGTGCGGGAGATGGATGGGAATGTGGCGGCGATCAGAGGCCTCCTTACCTTAGGAAGGAGACATATCAGGCAGACATGGATCTGGGCTGCAGCTCCTCATTCTGGGGCCATTGCTTCTCCCTGTTCAATCGAGTATCAGGAAATGCTTCCTGATTGGCTGGGAGGAGAATCAGGAAGACAATAGTGAATATTAATTTGCTATTGTCACACAAGTGAAGCCAATTAGAGCCTCAGGCTCTTATCATGTGCTTAAAAAAAAATTGAAATCCATGCTTCTGGCGCTCTGCATGTAGATTAGGGGGCTGGAGGCATGGATACAGGGGGGATGCGCCCATTCCCCCTATGAAGAGGCTTTCACTGTCTGCACCAGCGACAATAGATTACCCAACTGCCACCATCAATAGACCCTCCAGCACACCCCTTGCTATTACATACATTCGGTGCTGGAGGTGGCGAAACTGCGTTCTCTCGCATTTCCATTGAAAAAAAACCTATTGAACGTTCAGTTATAAAGCAAAAGCTTAACAGGTACTGAAAAAATAACAGGAAATAAACCTACATGACAATACATAAACTTACAAACACTTTTTACCTTGATTTTACTTTTTATCTGGACTTCTATCTGTTAAAAGTGGTAACTAGCTTTGGACGCAGATACACAAATTGACTTTTACAGACCTAGAAGAGAGCTTCCCCAAAAATCCATAAGAAGCATTGTCTAACCTTAAACACTCATTCTGAACTATCAATCAATTTAAACTAATATCTTTTATTTTTTGCTAAACAAGCCCTGGCTATTGCCTGGAAATCAGGGATTTTTACTATTGCACATGTAACGCCTGTGTACTTTATAGTACCGGTGCTAGTTAAATTTAGAAGGATATCAGAGTGTAGTTAAACTCTGATCCAAATTGTTATGTGTAAAACGGGGTCTCTGTCTCAGCTTGGCTGTGCTGTGGGGGCATATTCTGTTGCACTGGGGTGTTCTTCCAACCCCGGTGCTGCAGGTGGCAGCAGTGGAGTCAAGGTTTGGGTGTTCTTTCCCGGCGGCCAATCAGGGGTGTTTGGCCTTGCTGTGCATGCTGGGGAGGGGTATTTATGGGGCAGACGCCATTGGTTCTGGTTCTTCTTCTTCAAGTGTGGCACCCACATTTAGGGTGACCACATCATGGCACCCCCGGCGTTATGGCCTATTTGGCCAGGGCGTGCGTGCCACGCGGTGTTCCTGGTTTCGGGACCATGTTGGCCCGGAGCATCTGAACAGCGACGGGAACCCAGCGAGTGACTGGGTCCCCACCTTTGAGGATCCCAAGCTGTATTTGCTGTTCGGTGGGGAGTCATTGATCACCTGTCAGTCGGTACCTGGGCGACAAGTTGAAGGAGATCCAGGCGTAATTCATCTAAGGAGGATTACCCCCGTAACTACAAATCAGAGAGGGCCTCTGACGTTCACCAAGGAGGGTCGGTGGCAGAGATTTTTCCTCAAGTTCAAGTTCACCAAGGAGGGTCTGTGGTAGGGACTTTATCCTACAAATGTTCGAGTGATACTCTGGCTGCCAGGTCAGTGAGAGAGGCCTGTCCGGGTACACTAAACCCACTCACATAGGAGTGGCGCAGAAAAGTGTTATGCTTGGGAGCAGGACTGTTTCCCTATCATCACGCCTGAATCTGCTGTTCTCCTTTCTTCTTCAACTTTACTTTCCTCACCACCAGGGCTGGACTGGGACAAAAATTTGGCCCTGGACTTCATCCAGACTGGCCCACTTTGACAGGTCTCTCCCACAGCGGCCGGACAACTCCCGCACCCCCCTGGGCCACCCAAGCCACCTCTCCCCCTTCACTAGCCTCTAGCCGTTTTACTTTATTAGAGTAGAACAGCTGGTACTGGTACTCTTATAGGCAGTACCAGTGGGCAAAGGGGCAAATAATCAGTTTGGTGCCCCCCCTCATGGGACAAGATTAGGCAGAAGTGAGAAACTCCCAGGCTGCTGTCACTGAAGCCGGCCCACTGAGCCATCGGCCCACCGGGAAACTCCCTGTAGTCCCAATGGCCAGTCCATCCCTGCTCACCACAATTTTTTTTTTTTTACCTGGCTGGGTAATAAAGAGCACAGCAAAGAGCACCTGTTGCGGACATTCCTTTACTTCTACCAAATGCAATACGCATCATTCACCCCTAGGAATTCGGGGGAGCCATGAGGTAAATGTGCCACCCAAAACAACCAGCAGCTCCTCCGGGGGTAATGCTACATGCAGATCAAATCAAAGATGTTGTGGTACTTAGTCAACAAAAACTTGGCCGCTATCTTACATGGTAAACTTAAGAAATACGAAAAAAAAAGTAAAATAGGGAACCTCTGGATTTCTAGTTATTTAGGGGGAAATCAAAATGACCCGTTGTGGTCACTTTAGCCTGCATTAAAAACTCAATAAATGGTGTATTGCATGCTGTTCATACTGACTGAGATTTGTTTTCTGTATTCTGCAAAAAATCTGGTTGATCCAGCTGTTCTCTATCTCCCCCTTCTGTTCATGTCCCCAATTCAGCTAGGAATTTTGCAGCTGTGGTGGCAACTCTGCACATGCTCAGTTTTCAGTGAGTCTCTATGCTGAGCATTTCCTCCCTATCACATCTGAGCATGTGACTATAGATCAGTGATAGTGAACCTTGGCACCCCAGATGTTTTGGAACTACATTTCATGGGAAATGTAGTTCCAAAACATCTGGGGTGCCAAGGTTAACTATCACTTCTACAGAGTCACACATGTGGGTGTATTCACAGTGATAAATAACAGTCCACTCTCTCCCTCCTCCTCCATGCCCACTAACCAGTTAAAACAAAATGGGAGTGGGTGATTACATGTAGATTCATGGAGACTTCATCTCCCTCTTCTTCTAAGACACAGACTGGAGGGGTGTGACACAGCCTGTGACTGGCAGAAATCCACCCACAGCATGTTATTGCCAAAAAATAATAAAGATTTGATTTCAAATATATATTTGTATGAAATTTAATAACAGTTTATTGATATACATTATTTATTTTTACTCTGTATTCCAAAGGCAGTTTTATTTTGAACATGTGACCAGCAGCAGAGGACTAGATGCTCCTCCTGCTTATGTTTGCCAGACAGGCTGGGAATGAGCTGGGTCATGTGACAGCTGCACATAGATTAGGAAAAAGGTGCTTAGATGTTTTTTTTTCTGTATTTCAATAATTACAGTGCCATCACCCGCATATAGATAGAGAAGGGACAATATAATTTATCGTGTGTGTTTACTATCACTTTACGCTACTGTTTGGGGGTCGAGAGAATCAATCCTGGCCCAGCACCAACCCTTTACCCTGTTCCCCTCTCCTCTATTCTCAATTTGTTTTTTCTTGGGGGGGGGGGGTCGCTCTCTTTTTTTGTACTGTTTCCATGTTTCAATAAAATGTTACAGTTATTTCTTGCATGTTATGTTGTTCTTACTGACACCCTCCTGTGGGGTCATGTTTCTCCTGAACCTAAAAGTAGCCCACCCCCATCTCCTATATTTCTTGAGGGATGTTGTCACCCTAACTCTTTGATGCAGGGCTCACACCCTGGCTACCCACTGATAGGCATGTGCACTACCGAAAAAATGTATTTCGTTTTTTTTGTTTTTACTTTTTTCTTAGTTTATCAGATCATACTGTATGTTCGGCATTTGGTACTTTGCATGCATTCGTATTCGCTCCATTCCATTTGTTTAGATACTTTGGATAATTCGTAACTTTGGATGCATTCGTATTCATTACATTCACTAAGGCCCCATACTCACGAGCAAACATGTCTGCTGAAACTGGCCCGCAGGCCAGTTTCAGCAGACATGTTTGGTCGTGTGTGGGCGCGAGCGGGCCGAATTCCAGCAAACATTTGCCCGCCGGGCCTTTTCCCAGCAGACAAATATTCCTGGACTTGTTTTAAAACAGTCCGCTGGAATTCAGCCCGCTCGGACATGTACGGTCGTCAGTACAGACCTACCGTACATGTCCAGGCGCCCGCCGTCCCTCGCATGCGTCGAATGACTTCGACGCATGCGTGGAAGCATTTTAAAGGCGGGCCGCCCACGTCGCCGCGTCATTGTCGCGGCGACACCGCGTCATCGACGCGGCGACACCGCGGACACGCCCCGCGTATTGTTTACGCGCGGACTTCTGTACGATGGTGTGTACAACCATCGTACAGAAGCCCTCTGGCAGACATGTATGGTGGAAACGGTCCGACGGACCGCTTTCACCATACATGTTTGTCCGTGTGTACCCGGCCTAACAGTTACCTTAGACAAATTTGAACGTAAATTCCAATAAAAAATGTAATTGGATTTATCCCAAATTAGCTGCTATGGTGCAGAGACCCGAATAGAAGAATTATTGACTTCAGCTATTTTACCTATAATTTAATAGTTTATAATACAGGTACTTCTCATTTAATGACCAGGTTCCATTCGAAAGAAAATACGAAAAACGAAATTATCCGAATGTAATCGATTCATTAAACTCGTAGGTTGAATCGCTTTTCGTTCTTTCAGATTTTTGTCTTTTTGGGATTTTCGTTCTTTCTGACAATTTGTTTTCGTATGCATTCGTCAAAAGAGTCTTTCGTTCATTCTGTGGTGGCAAAATAGGTTGTATGCAGAGCACAGCCATTTTGCCTGTGCTAATAAGCACACACTTAATCTTAATGTAATAATCCATCTTAAGCTAAAAGGTTCACTCACCATTCATTCGATTTGCCATTCATTCAAGTCAAGAGACATCACCAAACTTTTATGTTCTCATCTCAGCTCCCCAGCATCACTGGTCGCCGACGCCCTCACAGGGTCTTTTTATTATCACAAAAGCTCTCACAAACAGCAGGTGATTGACTGCAGCATGTGACCTCCACCATAGGAAGTGATGTCACAGCATGTGACTTCCTCAATGGGAAGTCAGGACACAGCATGTGACCTCCTCCATGGGAAGTGAGGTCACAGGGTGGCGGCTCCACACAGCAAATGCCCATATATGGATTTGACAGCACAGGATGTGACAATATATGATAACCCTTCCAACAGGGATATTTAGAGACATACAATATAATACCAATACAAAACAACAGCAGCATAATATAATAACCAATGAACACAGTTCCTGATGAGGGGAGCTTATCTGCAGGTGTATGCTCACGTCATCACATCAATGTTGATCAGGCATACAGAGATGACAAGAGCACAGATCCGCTAAACCGACAATGCGTTTGCAGAGGAGCGGACACGCCCCCACAGGCGAATTTCTGTACATCACACAGGGGCCCTTTCGCCGGCCGACATCCCCATTCCGCATACACCCTTCTCCAAATCAGGAATTTTATCTCAGCCAGTCTCAGACTGCCCCAGTTGGCTCTTTAGAGCGGATTGCAGAAGTACTAACACTGGGTGACACTATGACAATACATATTAAATACATCTTGAAATTCCCACAACAATTCGGATGCTTCCGAATGAACGAATATGCTGAATTTCTTCCGAAAACAAATTCCTAACTAAATGAATTGCACATGTCTACCCACTGACATAAGCCTTTGTGTGGGCCACAATCAGTTGTAAGGGTATATCGTATAATACTGTATATTATGGTTTAACTTTGTATCATTGTGAAATTAAAAGTACTTGTTTGATGATTGTATCCACACTATTGTTAATATGCCCAATAAAAAATATTGAAACAAAAAAGTGGTGACTAGCTAAACAAGGTTAAAATGCTAAACAAGTTTACAATGCTAAACAACCTTACAGTTCTCTTTTGCAGTCTCCAATAGTCATCTCGGTGTTATGGCATCTAAACCTTGTGTGAAAAAAAAACATCAGCGTGTATTAATGTGCCCTAGTCAAAAGCTCCATCCGCAATGTCAGGCTGAACACACTGCCCTCAGCCAATCCCCTCCAATGTTGTCCCTGAAAGTTCCCAGTTATTTTCTAGTGTGCAGCTGTTCTCTATGGAAATGAAGCTTTAAATGGTCGGATGTGCATGGTCATAGTCAGTTTGTTTTTATATTGCAACATGCATGTCAATTTTGAAGCGGCTGGGGGACGCTTTAAGCAAATACCACGCTAGCAACCGTACTGGAATTTATTTAAGTTGAATTTTATTCAATAACGTTCTTTTTAGGAGTACTGCAGCATGGCCTAACTCCATATCACAGCCACTTAGACTGTGCGCTGCTGATATATGTGCAGCTGTGAAACACTGACTACACAGTTATTAGAATATATGAAGAAAGGGCTGAAATTGAGATGCAGCTAAAATATACTTATTCTCAATATCAGAAAAACTATTACAAGACGGTGTACCACATAACTCTGCCGGCGTCTGGCTGTATTTTATGCAGGGATGAGAGTTAATATGACACTAAATTCTCCGGACTATCTCCGTACCCAATCAAACAAGCATTAGACCTTGCCTGCAAGTTGTCTCCTGTATAACACAGGTGATAATGGTACAAAATGTTTTAGCGTATATTTAAAGTGACACTTCCGCATTAATTTTATACTGCCTGTGCCTATGTCCTCCTTTTATTACTAGAGTTTTGTTTTAATAAATAAAGCTTTGCACCTTTAAAGAGCTAAACTGAAACCTGACTTAGAAAACAAATACTATACAGTGGAACCTCGGATTGCGAGTAACGCGGTTAACAAGCGTTTTGCAATACAAGCACTGTATTTTTTTAAATGCTGACTCGATTTGCGAGTGTTGCCAATACGAGCAGGATTCAAGCCAAAGCGGTGTGCAATACCGCGTTTGGCCTGAGATTGGGGGGGGCGCCGGAGCCAAGCAGACCCGAACGGCACCGATCGGAGCCGATCGTTGCCATTCAGAAATACGCTGAAAATCTTGGAAATACTCAGTTCCCGAGCCTTTCCAAGGTTTTCAAGTTCAGCTGAGGTGTCCTCGGGCCTCTCCGATGCTCTCTGGCTCCCCCCACCTCTGGCCACATGCGGTATTGCATACCATTGAAGTCAATGCGTAACAAATTATTTTCGTTTACATTGACTTCAATGGGGAAACTCACTTTGATATGTGAGTACTTTGAATTATAAGCATTCCACAGATTATGCTCATAATCCAAGGTTCCACTGTATTTGCAGATATCTAATATGAATGCAATGCTGTCAGGAGCCAAAAATGTCTCTAGGCAAAAATAATAAAATGTTCTTTGCAAGGTTCCCACAGAATATACACATTGACATCATAGGCCCAGATTCACAAAGCACTTACGCCGACGTATAACAAGATACGCCGACGTAAGTGCAAATGTGCGCCGGACCCACAAACTAAGATGCTCCTAAAAACAGGCTTCATCCCGCCGGCGTAACTTGCCTACACCGGCGTAGGGTGGGGTCACATTTAAGCTGCATTCACATCTAGGCGGACGAAAAAGCGGCGTTTTGTCGCCGCAAATCGCGGTAAAAATAGCGGCGTTTTGTACCGCGATTTGCGGCGACAAAACGCCGGTATTGTCCGCCTAGATGTGCCCCAAGATGACCCCCTCTATGGAGATGATTCCCATCTCCTAGCCGAACGCTCGAAGACGCCTGAAAAAAAGGTCCGGGACCTTTTTTCACGCGGCAGGCGACAGGCGTCCGGCGTTCGGCGTGGAGATGTGAACCATCTCCATAGAGGGACATCTGTTTTCAGCCCTCTGGCGGCAGCGGCGTAGCGCTACAGGCGTAAAAACGCCTAGGTGTGAATGGGGGCTAAGGCTGGACACATGGTGGCGCTCCCATTGATTAGCCATTCAAATATGCAAATGAGTGAAATACGGCAATTCACAAACATACGTGCGCCCGACGCAGTGCGCGTAAGTTGTACGTCTGGCGTTATTCCCCATAAAGGAGGTGTAACCCAGCAGCAGACATGCAAAGGTCTGCACCAGGGAACACAAGCCGGCGTATTTTTTGTTGGACTTGTCTGGCTGGGCGTAGGTTATGTTCACGCCGTACGCAGAGATCCGGCGTAGTTTAGGCAGTTGTTCCCGACGCAGTTCATGATACGTATCTGTCTGGCGCTCGGCCCATCATTTGCATGGGGTCACGCCCACTTACACCTACCCCGGCGCACGCCTTCGAAATCCAGCGCAGCGTTGGGAGCACTGGCTTGGTGAATTTCATGCTTGCCTCTCTACGCTGCATTGGCGTAGCGTACATTGCTATAATAAATATCCCCAAAAAAGATATAAAAAAACATTTTTTTCCCTCAGTTTAGGCCGATACCTATTCTTCTACCTATTTTTGGTAAAAAAAATCGCAATAAACATTTATTGATTGGTTTGCGCAAAATTTATACCGTTTCCAAAATAGGGGATCGTTTTATGGCATTTTTATTAATATTTTTTTTTTTTGCTACAAATGGCGGCGATCAGCAATTTTTTTCGTGACTGCGACATTATGGCATACACATCGGACACTTTTGACACATTTTTGGGACCATTGTCATTTTCACATTTATACAAATGCACTGATTACTGCGAAAATTACAATTGCAGTAAAGGGGTTAACCACTAGGGGGCGCTGTAGGGGTTGAGTGTGACCTCATGTGTGTTTCTAACTGAAAGGGGCGGGCTGGACGTGTGACATCAGTGATCATCGTTCCCTATATCAGGGAACAGACTATCACTGACATTGCCACACAGAAGAACGGGGAATGTGTGTTTACACTCACCTCTCCCCGTTCTTCAGCTCCTGTGACCCGATCAAGGGACACTGGCGGCGATCGGGTCCGCGGGTCCCACGGGCGTGGTCAGGGAGCTTCCCGCTCGTGACCCATGGCTGGGCTTTTAAAGGGGACGTATATATACGTCCATGTGCCCAGCCGTGCCATTTTGCCGACGTATTTAGTCATGCGGCGGTTCTTAAGTGGTTAATAGGAGCTCCAGCTGACATCATGGATATGGAAGCAGTCCCAGACCGAATGAAGCCACTGCTATGTTTGATCGCAGACAAATCACATACACAGGAAGCCTCTGGGGTCACGTAATGTAAGCAGCTGACTGCTGTTGGGATGTATAAACTGTACGTCACATGTTTCGGAGGGCATGGCCTCCTTTATCAAGTCCACCCAGCACCATTGTATGCATATTTAAATACTTGGTATTAATGAATTAACCCTTTACAAACCCACTAATGGCCATATACTGACAGTGCTGGTATCTGCACTCTTCCCTTCTTTTTGTGTGTTTGTTGTATCGTAGTTCTGATAAATGGGGCATTTTGGATCCCTAAAAATGTTATGGCTTATAAAAACATTCTGACTAATTAATTATGTTTGGTCCTGAAAACAGCTTGGCGCTCTCTTTCCTATAGTTTTTCAAGACATAGGGGTCAATTCACGAATTCACTAACGAGTTAAATAATGGCTAATATTATGCGGTAAAATACTGCATGCAGTAATAATTGTGCAAGTGTTCAATTCACTAAGAATTTGGAGTTAAATGCCAAAAGCAGTATTTGTTTCATTTAATGGTAATTACTGCATTAGTTAATGCAGTCATTTATTGCATTAAGCTGGTTGCTAAGGAGCGGGCCGGGAACTTGTTCACTGCATCCTTAGCAACCGATGACTGATAAGCTGTCAGTGGGTTCCTCACTGACAGCTTAATGTAAAAAAAAGCTGGCAATTAAAAATGTTGACAAAAAATGGCGTGGGGTCACTCCCCCCTTCAGCACATACCAAAATTTTAAGAAAAAATGGTGTGGGGTCCCCCTTTAAAATCCATACCAGACCCTTATCCAAGCATTCAGCCCCCGGCAGGTCAGAAAAGAGGGTGGGACGAGTGCCCCTCCTCTTGACCAATACCAGGTCACATGCCCTTAACATGGAAGGGGGTGGGTGCTTAGGGCAGGGGGACTGTGTCCTTCCCACCCCAAAGCACCTTGACCCCATGTTGATGGGGACAAGAGCCTCATTGCCACAACCGTGGAGACATGGAGAGAAGTTATAATATGTGTGGAAGTGAGAGTGCTAAAAATGGTTAAAATTGTTCTCAAACCTAAAAAAAGACAATCCCAACCAAAAACTATAGATAGTCCTCATATAGGTTAAATTGGCACTGCTGGCACCTTAATAGATCTATGCCAGATCCAGAGCTCCAACATAGATATATCATTCCCCAAGACCTATATAGCAACAGAATAAATATTAAATTGAGTAGAAAAAGAAAAAACTATGGCCAGATTACTTGAAGGTAAGAGATAACTATCTCCCAACTGGCTAATTCTAGAGATTCATTCACAGGAAGTTATAGAACTTTCATGTAGATGCAACTAATAATGTAAGTTTAGGCAATATGTCATGAAGAACTCCAAATAGAAAAAAGAAAAAATAGTGGAAACTATACCACACACAAAAATGTTGTGCTTCATGCAACAAACAAGTGCTATAATCCAAAGTATTTGTCAAAGTGCTCTTCACACTGTGCAGTAATTCAGTGTGTTCACTCCACACCCGAGTGCATCAAAGCTGCTCACTTTTAGCAAATAACCCCTCAAATAAGCTTCTGAAGTGTAAAAAAATGTATATCTTCAAATGGGCCCAATTCTTTTCGCAACTCCACTCCTTCCTTGCAAGCAACCATACTCACAGAGAAAGAAGAAGTGGGCCCATAGTGTATACTGATAGGCCTTTTTGGCCAAATCCACAGTTTTAAACACAATCCCAAGCTTGTCAGAAGAAGTGGCTTGTATCATACAGAGAACTTGCTGCACAGTAAACTTTACAATCCGTGTAACTCTGATGAAAAACAGTAGTGGTCCGTGTAGCCGCATGCATAATAACATAACTCGTGTGGCTCTGCCCCAATGCGTTCTGAAGAAGTCCCTGATTGGACACAACATGTTAGGGCAGAGCCACAGTGAAGTTATGCATGTGGGTACCTGGACTACCGCTGCTGTTTGTGCATATAGATATTTTCTGTTGTAGGAGGTCTATTTATGATTATAGTTGCTTGCAAGGAAGGAGTGGAGTGGTTTACCTTTAAGCTGCAGGGAAGATTGGGCTTATTGGATGATAGACCTCTTTTTAAACTTGAGAAGCTTTGTTGGCCCTCGTGTAATTTAAGGCGTAATTTGTTAACCTCCCTGGCGGTATGATTACGTCAGATTTTAGGTGCTAAAAGCGGTACCATTATTTTGCATGGAAATTTGGCGTTTTATATTGTAGGCCTGTAATTCTTAGGAATAACTCACTTAAATCTGTCCAAACAAGAGTTTCTTTTAGACATCCCGGATATGATAAAGTTTGAAAAACAAAATCATAAATTATAATATAATAAATAACTATAAATAATTATAGCAAATAATAATGTAATTATAAAAAAAAATATTCAATAATGTAATCAAATCAAAAACACTGAAATCTGCTCAATTGCAGAATTGTCACTGGGCCAGATTCTCTAACATTCTGCGGCGGCGTAGCGTAAGCCATTTACACTACGCCACCGCAACTTACTGGAACAAGTGCCGTATTCCTCAAGCACTTGCTCCGTAGTTTGCGGAGGCGTAGTGTAAAAGGCCCGGCGTATCCCCGCAAATTTCAAAGGGGGCAGGTTATATTTAAATTAAGCGCGCCCCCGTTTCGATCGAACTGCGCATGCGCCGGGCTAAAAATAGCCCAGTGCGCATGCTCCAGTTCTCGGCGGAAAACGTCAATGACGCCGACGTGTGCGTCATTGACGTAAAGTCGTATTCAAGAACGACTTAGGAAAACGACGTACCCGACGGGAAAAGACGACGTGGACCCGACGCCATACTTAACATGGCATACGTGGGATTGGCGTAAAAGGTTACTCCTCATATAGCAGGGATAACCTTACGCTTACGCAAACGACGCAAATTCATTCTGGAATCGGCGTATCAGGCTCATTTGCATATACAAATGAGACCTGAACGTAAACGCCACCTAGCGGTCGACGTAGTATTGCATTTAGGATCCGACGGTGTAAGTGATTTACACTAGTCGGATCCTAGCCTAAATCCGGCGTATCTTGTTTTGTGAATACAAAACAATGATACGCCGGCGGGAATTTGGAATTATGCCGGTGTATCAGTAGATACACCGGCGTAACTTGTTTGAGAATATGGCCCATTGTCATTACTTTTATTGTTTGATGACAAATTTCCCCACAAATCGCTATCGCTCAATTCTGCAAGTGATTCTAATTTATTATCGCTGTTTTCTATCTGGTCTAAAACCACTTTTGATGTAAAGGGGACACTTTTTGGTTACTATGGACAATCTACAGTTTCCAGGCAGAAAGAACAGTATTTATAATATAAAAGGGCATGTAGGACACTGGGCAGACCACTAGGGACAAGGGGGATGTGTAATTATTTTATACAGTACTGTAATCTATAAGATTTCAGTATACTGTATGTATTGTGTGTATTTACTTTTTTGAATTTGGCGCCGATCTCCGCCCCCGTGCGTCGTAACTTCGCAGGAAACGGAGCTCGGTGGCACACGGGCTCTGTGAATCGAGCGAGGAGGATACAGCTTGATCACACAGCGGGGAGGCATAGCAACCTCTGCCTGTGGATACTGCGAGCGATCCAGAGTCTGGCTCAGGGATACCGCTTTTGGTGCTGAAATTCCACCGCAAGCCGGACTCGGGAATACTGCTCAGGGGGTTAAAGGTGAGCACATTTGATGAACTTGTCTGTGGATTATTGCACTTCTTGTTGTATGACATATGGTATTTTTGTTAGTGTAATAATTTTATTTATAAATATTTTTTATATGACAACAATGAGCACTATGATTTATCCTTCTCTTTGAGCAATTGTCAGTTTGGTAAGAAACTGTGGATGAGAATTATTTTCCAGTTTGAGTGGAACCCCCCTTTCCTTTCTTGAAGACAAATGCACTTAAAGACCTTTTCTGTTGTAAGAGGCCTATTTATGAATGTGAGCAATATAGGCTCACAGATTTGGGAGTGAACCTTGTGAATATAACATCATATGTGCCAGGAATCTTACTGAACATAGAATTTGAAGACATATTTGAATAGTGTGATCTTTTGTGTTTTGGGACAATTACTTCAATGAGCCTGGGTTCAGCTGAACTGACACAATTTCAAACCCGCATTTCAGTCTGACTTTGAGAGTGATTTCAGAGACATCTGTCTGGGTTCATGCACAGATGTCTATTGAATTTGCAGGAACTATTTTTGGGTATCAGTGTGGGGTCGCATTGATTTGGACGGTGCCATTGGCGGCGATTTGACATGTCAAATCAGCCCGATTTGAACAGGGGCATAATGACATGGTTTTTATGCTTTGGTAAGTTTAAGGTATAGGTATTTATTCTAATAGAGTTATTGGTGCTGTACTATTATTTCGTTTTGACTTTTAACCACTTGCCGCCAACCATATAGCAGAATGACGGTGGCAAAGTGGCTGTGATGTGCTGACCGGACGTCATATGACGTTATCAGGATTTCACAGCCGGTGCACGCCCGCAGGGGTGCACAGCGCAGCGATCGGAGGTGCTGTGTGTGTCAGTCTCTGTCTCAACTCTGATCGTGGTATGAAGCCTCTGACAGAGGCTTCATACCACGTGATCAGCTGTGACTAATCACAGCTGATCATCGTGTGAACCAGGAAGTGCTGGTAAACGTCTCTCCTCAGTTCAAGCTGACAGGGAGAGCTGATCGGCAGCTCTCCCTGTCAGACGGGGGGGGTCTGTCCTGATAATTAGCACATTGATTATCAGCACAGCCCCCATCAAAAGGTGCCAATCAGTTGCCAATAAATGCCCATCACATTCCAGCCTGTGCCCCTCTATAAAGCCTGTCAGTGCCCATGAAAGTGCAGATCAGTGCCCACAATAGTGCCCAAAAAAGTGCCAATCAGTACCCCATCAGTAATGCCTGTCAGTGCCCCATCAAAGTGCCAATCAGCGCCACTCAAAAAAGTCTGTCAGTAGCTCCTCATCAGTGCTGCCTATCCAGTGCCACCTATCAGTGCCACCTATCAGTGCCCATCAGTGCCGCCTATAAGTGTCCATCAGTTCTGCCTATCAGTGCTGTCAGTGCTGCCCATCAGTGCCGCCCATTTGTTATATTTTCAAAATTTTCGCCATTTTTTCGTTTATAGCACAAACAATTTAAACCGCAGAGGTGATCAAATACCACCAAAAGAAAGTTCTATTTGTGGGAAGAAAATTATACAAATGTAATTTGGGTACAGTGTTGCACGACCGCGCAATTGTCATTCAAAGTGCCACAGCGCTGAAAGATAAATATTGTTTTTGGCAGGAAGGGGGGAAAGTGCCTGGTATAGAAGTGGTTAAAGGGTTTGTAAAGGTAAAAAAAAAATTTCCCCTAAACAGCCTCCTTTACCTTAGTGCAGTCCTCCTTCACTTACCTCATCCTTCCATTTTGCTTTTAAATGTCCTTATTTCTTCTGAGAAATCCTCACTTCCTGTTCTTCTGTCTGTAACTACACAACGTAATGCGAGGCTTTCTCCTTGGTGTGGAGAAAGCCTCTTAAGGGGGGAGGGGGCGAGCAGGAGTGTCAGGACACTCTCTACTTTGCAGATAGAGAAAAGAGCTGTGTGTTAGTGGGCGTCCTGACACTCCTGCTCGCCCCTCCCCCCTCAAGAGGCTTTCTCTACACCAGGGAGAAAGCCTTGCGTTACTGTGTGTAGTTGCAGACAGAAGAACAGGAAGTGAGGATTTCTCAGAAGAAATAAGGACATTTAAAATCAAAATCGAAGGATGAGGTAAGTGAAGGAGGACTGCACTAAGGTAAAGGAATCTATTTAGGAAAACATTTTTTACCTTTACGGCCCCTTTAAACTTGGGTGTGAAATACTTTCCAGTGCTGGCTAGCTTTAATTATTTATATGTTATTGGGGTTAGGCATAGCTGCGCACGCAGTTTTTCTTGTATTATACCAGTTACATACATACATTGCAAAGATTTTAGAAAATGTCATTGCACAAACTTTCCTTTTGCTTACTGCCTACTTACTATTTTCAGACACTTACCACTACCTGAGTGCTGAGTAGGACGGTCTTTCTGCTATAGTCACAAGACCAATCCCTGATGCCGAGCTGAAAACTGAAGTGAGCTGGAATTTAAATTCCTGAAAGTAGAACGTGGTCAACAATATGCAGAAATCAAAATACAAGATATTTACATATTTTTACCAAACTTGGAAATAATAGCTGTCAGCATGTGAAACTAGAAATGTAATTTCTAGTAACACTAAATTACAAAAACACGTAGAGATACCCTTTAAGCGATGGTGAATATTTGCTGTTGCTAATAAGTATATTAATTTGGTTAGCTTTACTAAGCTATACCATCTGCTATTCCCTTGAATCACTTTTCCTTTCAACAAACAGGCTAGTAATCATTAAATATAGCCCCTGTTTTAAATGATAATCAAAACATATGAAACAAATAACAGAAAAAAAAAAAAACGGGGCTTAGCTAAAATTCCACATCTCCCCTTATTCATAAATTGAGTTTCTTCTAGGAAGAGATCGCTCCCCCCATGGCTGTGGGGAGGGCAAAGCAAGCAGCTGGGTTGTAGGAGTAATAAAGAAGGAGAATCAATAGGCCATGCAATGGAGCCAAGGTGCTGCCATTTATCACACCGCTTCTCTGACTCCAATCATTCATCATGCTCAATGAGGCAGCAAATAGGAAAATGACTATTTGTATCAAACACATCTGCACTCATCCACTGAGGTATTTTATTCCCATTAACTCTGAAAGTAAAATACGCAGAGTTTTCTAGCTCCTTTCAGCTCAGGTTGGCAGAAAGAAATTCATAGTACAGGACCATAAAGGGCTGTCTCACTTTACACTCAGTGCAAACATACAAGTTTTTTTTTTTTTTCATTCCGCATTAGGACGGGATATATATTTTTGGCAACAAATGCTCTCAGCCTTCACACCATGGTAAGACGACCATGGCGATCCAGCAAATACTCATTATGTTACCTTTCAGTGGTTCCTCTCTCTTGCCATAAATTAGCCCTTCTAAGTGGTGCGGAAGCTAATTTCCTTAAGTCTTTTTGGAAGATCGGATGCAAATGGGAGGGTTATTATCGTTATGGTGTAATATCCCATGAAATGGGAGCATCATTAGAGGGTCCTTTTTATGGTCAGCACAAGTTTATTTCCAGCTAGAAAATATGAGGTTGTGGACTTCTTCATGACCCAGGAAACTTATATATGGGCATATCCAGATGGGAGGTAGAGATGATCATAGGAATGTCTTTTTGAGCATCACTTATTTGCATGGCAATTTGCAAATATATATAGCTGGGTTAGGTTATACATAGAACAAAATAATATTATTATGTGATTTAGTTAAATTAAATAAAAAAATATTTAGGAGAGCACTTGATTTGTTCAAGTCAAAGTCAAAGGATTTTGATAACCATACTATATAGACCTCAAAATATAACCAATTAACAATCGTGACCCAATTTCTTCTGCTTATACAGAAATTAGCTAATTTTCTAAACTGGATAACCACAATCATTTGTAGTGGGTATCCACCTTACTTTAAAGTGATTGTAAACTCCATTTATGAAATCTTACCTGGGCACATATATCTGTAGTATGCCAGATTCTCAGTGGAGATACGACGGCGTAGCTCCAGATATACCGTCGTATCTCTGCGTTGCACCGTCGTATCTATGCGCCTGATTCCTAGAATCAGTTACGCATAGATATCTGTTAGATCCGACAGGCATAAGTCTCTTACGCCGTCGGATCGTAACTGCATATTTACGCTGGCCGCTAGGTGGCGCTTCCGTCGAATTCCGCGTCGAGTATGCAAATTAGCTAGATATGCGAATTCCCGAACGTACGCCCAGCCGACACAGTAAAGTTACGCCGTTTACGTTAGGCTTTTCCCGGCGTATAGTTACCCCTGCTATATGGTGGCATAAGTGTGGTGTACCAATGTTAAGTATGGCCGTCGTTCCCGCGTCGAAATTTGAAAAAGTTACGTCGTTTGCGTAAGTCGTCCGTGAATGGGGCTGGACGTCATTTACATTCACGTCGAAACCAATGATGTCCTTGCGGCGTACTTTGGAGCAATGCACACTGGGAAATTCCACGGACGGCACATGTGCCGTTAGGGAAAAACGTCAATCACGTCGGGTCACAGTACATTTACATAAAACAGGCCCCCCTGATCCAAATTTTAATTAGGCGGGCTTACGCCAGCCGATTTACGCTACGCCGCCGCAACTTATGGAGCAAGTGCTTTGAGAATATAGCACTTGCCCGTCTAAGTTGCAGAGGCGTAACGTAAATCGGATACGTTACGCCACCGCAAAGATTTGCGGTTCTATGTGAATCTAGCCCAGTGTTTACTTATTTCTATCCAAAGCTCTGAGTGCTGTGTCTTTCTGCTGCTCTGTTCCTCTGTTATCAGGATGAGTCTCTTCTGACAAGTTCTCTGACACAGGAGATAACAGCAGCTGTAAATTTGTGTCAGGGGGATCTTAGGCCTCGTACACACGACCGAGGAACTCGTCGGGCGAGACACATCGTTTTTCTCGACGAGTTCCTTGTTAGGCTTGTCGAGGAACTCGACAAGCTTGCTTTGCATACACACTGTCAAGACAAAATCTCGTTGTTCTCAAACGCGGTGACATACAACACATACAACGGCAGGGGAAGTTTGATTCCACTGGCACAACTCTTGGGGCTGGTTTTGCTAATCTCATGTGTTTGCGTGTTAAGTAAAAGTTTGGTAAGAGACGATTTGCACTTTTCAGTCTGTTACAGCTTGAAAAATGTGTTATCTCCATTAGAAATGCTACTTTTACTCCTGTCTCATACTTTATTCTGAGCAAGCGCGGGTTTCTTAGCATACACACGCTCGAGTTTCACGTCGAAAACCAGCCCGACGAGGAACACGATGAGGAAATTGAGACTCCCGTCGAGGAAAAAGAGAACTTGTTCTCTTTTTTTCTCGTTGAGTTCCTCGACAGTTTCCTCGCTGAAAAACATACATACACACGACCGTTTTCCTCTGCAAAAAAGCTCTCCCACCAAGTTTCTTGATGGATTCTATCTAATTACTCGGTCGTGTGTACGAGGCCTTAGAGGTAGATAAGCAGAGAGCTTGTCTATTCACAGTACAGCTCTGCATGTTCCTTCCTTCCCCTGCCTGTGCAGTGGGGGGGGGGGGGTATGTCTTTCCTCCAATCAGCTCTCACACAGTGTATGCTCCCCTCCAACTGCTAAATCCAGAAACAAGATTTCTAACATAATCTGCACTTCCAGACTGAAGAAAGGGCAAGACAGCAGATATAAATGTAAAACGTATGTAGGGAGAATTGTTTCATCTCTGTGTACAATCTGAGGCTATTCACTTCACTGAGTATAGGAGAGGGTTTACATCCACCTTAACACTTTTGGGATCAATAAGAATGGTGCAGCATCTAGAACAACCTTCACCATTACATTGTCACTGGAAGGAGAAAGTTCCTTTTGGTTTAGGGCCCTTTCACACGGATGTGTCAGTGTACGTGCTCCGCTTTGCTCAGCGGGGATAGCTCCATTCATCCCCGCTGAGCAGGCAGATGACAGGTCTGTATCTGCACACTGTGCAGGGTCCAACCTGTCCTCTATGGGGGATCGGATAAAGATAGATTGTAGAGTCCGCCTTCATCCGATCCGATCCACCAGACGGATGGAAAATAGGGTTTCCATCCGTCACACTTTAGCGGGTTGGATGTCAGCAGGCATGCCATCGCTGACATCCGTGACTCCATAAACCTGCACGGAGGTCCGCCTAAAAAACTGACAGGTGTAAATGAGCGGTCCGCCCGTGTGAAAGGGGCCTTAGATAACAGAGCTTTTTTTCCTGGATCAAACTTGCAGGGTACAACATACTGGGAGGAGGGATGATACACAACTTTGATTTTTTAAATTCTTCTACATATACCTACATTCTTCTACATATACCTGACTATGACTTCTGCACCACCAACCCTGCCTAATTGCCATAATTGTTTGTTTGATCATACTTTAAACCTATGCACATTTCTAAGTTTTCATCAAGGGGAACAGATTAAATTAACATTCTTGATAGCTTAATTTAGTATTTGATGTGAACAACATTTGTAACGCCCATGGCTTGAGATATTCATCTCCTCAGTATCATTACAGCAACAACAACAAAAAAAGAACCACAAAATATGTTCCTTCAGGTATGTGATCTTCTTTTTCAGGTGGTCAGCCCCGTGATTTTTGTGAGGCAAAAAAAGTTTTTTACCATACCAAGTTTAGTAAGTTATTGTTACATTGTATCATGGCTTAAAGTACCTGTAAATCCAATCACCAAACATTTTAATATGTTAATGTAGCTTTAATATTCATTTTTAACCTTTTTAAATCTGCAGCTTTCATTAAAAAATACCTGTTGATCCTACCATGAACATCCTTGTTTAAAATGTCCGCTACCACCAATCAGAATTAAACCTCTCCTGAACATTTTTAGGGAAGTGTATATTTGTTTTTTTACTTATTGTATTTATTTATTTTTGTCAATGCTAATTAGTTTCATTTAGAAATAAACGTATATATTTTTATGTTTTAGTCTTTTAGTCCGGTAAATCTAAAGTATTATATATTAATATAATGCAGTTTTCTATCCACCTAGCTTGTCAGCTGTCTTAAAATAATTCGGTTGCTTAAAGAACTGGAAAGAGGAGCTGATTTGTTGGAGTAATACAACAAAGAAAAGTAATAAAGGAGCTGAAAATCATGCTATTCTACCGTGCTGTCTCTTTAGAAAACACATAGTGCTCTGGGAATTCTTTGTCATGTATGTGCTTTTTTTTGTAAAACAAAGATTGCCAGAAGTTTGTGGACACATAGCCATCATGCTTAGATAAACTTGTTGGGCATTCCATTCCAAAACCATGGACATTAAAATCTAGTTGCCCCCTCCCCCCATAACAACCTATACTGTCCTGAGAAGGCTTTCCACAAGATAATAGATGTAACCGTTAAGGGTCCACAAACTTTTGGCTATAATATGAAGATAGTGAAAAAAGAGATGCAAAACAATATGTAACACCTAAAAAAAGAGAGCTAAAGTAAAATTGACCAAAAACTATTAAAAATAATACTCCCTCCACGCTAAAATAAATCAATTTAGTGTTAAAAAAATAGACCGTAAAAATTCAAAAAACAGTGACGTGAACCAAAATATTCACCAGCTGCTTTACTAATATATCTTATAGACATTAAAGCAGTGTTCCGCCTCAAAAAAAAAAAAAAAATTAAAAACCAGCAGCTACACATACTGCAGTTGCTGGCTTTTAATAATAGAACACTTACCTGTCCTGGAGTCCAGCGATTTCGGCACCGCAGCTGATGTTTCCATCAGCTGTCAGGTGCTGCCGCCGCCATTGCGGGTAAGCCTTTCGGTTTCACCCTAGTGCGCATGCGTGAGGCCCTGCTCCTCTCTCCTTTTGGCCCGGCGGCCGGCAGAGGAGGAGGGAGCCCCACAGTGATGTCATGGGCCACGGCCCGGACTCCCAAAAGTGGGAAAGGATACCTGTCAAAGACACCTGCAGGCTTGATCCTCAATTGACACAGATAGCGCAGCTTTCCCCACACCAGAACCTTTGTCACACTATTTGATTGGCAACAGCAGGAGCCAATGGCTTCCGCTGCTATCAATCAGCCCTGTGAGAAGGTGGAGAGCTGTTCTCAGACAAAGCACTGGATTGAGAATGGACTCAGGTAGGTATAAGGTGTGACTGGGAAGGAGATGCACAAGCACTAGCGCTATATTTTATGAGATATTCACTTTGTGGTAAAAAATCATTAAAGTTTCCTTTTAATTTGATTGGTGATACTGGAAGCTGAGCGAGAGAGGGGGGAGCTGCACAGATTCAGAAAGTAGTCTACCAGTAACCATGTAAGGTGCTCCCTTGATTTTGGCAGCAGTGGATTACTTATAACTCAAATTATGGTAAAGTTAATTTAACTTTTTGATTTTAAGGACAGTTGTAGCTTCTGTATAGCACTCTGATTAGCTTCATGTCTTGCTTAGAATTACTGTTTGATAAATGTCTTTTCTATTTTTATTGTCCTTCTTCATAATGTATTCAATGAATTACTTTGCACAGTTGCAAACTGTTATTTTACTTTCACAAACATAATGCTTGGAATCTGTGTTCACAGGAACTTTTTCATTTTTATGCTCAATTTCATACTGTTCTGTATTGTTTAAGAACTATTCTTGGTATCTGATCTGCTGTGAAATAATACAAATCCTTACAATAGCTACAATGTCATTTATTTTACCCCTGCCTGGGAAAATGTACTTCAGATCTAAATCAGTTGAAAAGGCTTCTTGATGTAAAAAGTTGATTATTACTAAAAGAGTGGAGTTTGGATTGGAGTAGTATTACGCCCTCATTAGTAAAAGAAAATAAAATGCTGCACATACAGTACATTTTGCCAATAGTACTATGTCATTTTCTTCAGTAATAGAGCTTGACAATGGGGTTGATTTTCCAAAATTGGAGAGTGCAAAATCTGGTGCAGCTGTGCATGGTAACCAATCGGTTTCTAACATCAGTTTTTTCAATTAAGCTTTGACAAAAAAACCTGGAAGCCGATTGGCTTCTATGAAGAGCTGCACCAAATTTAGCACTCTCCAATTATAGTAAATCAACCCCAATATTTTTTAGCCTGTTAGAGCCTTATGTCTTTCCCCGATAACGATTTCCCAAACTTACAGCCAGGTAATGAGAACCTAGGTGATATGAAATCAGCTGTCAATCTAATGCTTGTGGATGAAGCAGCCATCATGTTACCGCACAGCTTTTCTATGCCTTTTTTGTGTGTATGTAGTCCTGGTTGGGAGCTAGTACATCAGATGGCTATGATGGGGCTAGAGCAGTGGTTCTCAACCTTCTAGTGATGTGACCCCTTGATAAAATTTCCCAAGTTGTGGGGACCCCTAACAGTAAAATTATTTTCATAGCGTGGGTTGTCAGCACCCAAGGCAAGACAAGTATTTTGCGCCCCTAACCCACAGACATTTAGTGCTACCTTTTAATAGCAACTATAATCACAGGTGATGTAACTCACTGTGTTTCCGACTTTGTGGTGTCTTGTAGCAGTGACACCTATGCCAAAATCAGGAGGTAGGGTCTCCTCCAGCCCCTCCCACTTCACATTTCTTAACAGTCAGCTTGACTTCTAGTCTCTGCCCCCCAGCCATGCCGTGAACTGAATGGGCGCCTGCGAAGAGGCTGAGTGGGCGGCTGTGGGCTCCAGGAACAGCCCAGCTGCCCGGCCACAGGCTCCAGTAATAGCCCTGCTGAGTGGCCGCAAAAAAGCCTGAGAGAGCAATGTGAGCTTCAGGAACAGCCCAGGATTCGGGGACCCCTGGCAAATCCTCATTCGACCCCCAGGTTGAGAACCACTGGGCTAGAGGGAGGTCTTGTAAGGCAGCATAGCCACCCCAATTATCGGAAATGTATTAAAGAAATTGTCAAGATCATATTATACAGTAATGATGTAAAAGGAAACAATAAACACATGTAAAAGCAAGTAAGTGAGGCTACAACATTGTAAATCATTAATAACAATTGAATCTTTAATATATTGAAGCATTGTTCCCTTTAACCACTTGCTATCCTTAGGTCATATATACAGTTGTGCTCATACGTTTACATTCCCTGGCAGAATTTGATTTCTTGGCCATTTTTCAAAGAATATGAAATATAACACAAAAACGTTTCTTTTACTCATGGATAGTGTTTGGCTAAAGCCATTTATTATCAATCAACTGTGTTTACTCTTTAAATCATAATGACAACAGAAACTACCCAAATTAACCTGATCAAAAGCTTACATACCCCAGTTCTTACCATTTATTGCCCCCTTTAACATCAATGACAGCTTGACGGCTTTTGTGGTATTTGTGGATGAGATTCTTTATCTTCTCAGATGGTAAAGCTGCCCATTCCTTTTGGCAAAAAGCCTCCAGTTCCTGTAAATTCTTGGGTTCTCTTCATGAACTGCATGTTTGATATCTCCCCAGAGTGGCTCAATGATATTGAGGTCAGGAGATGGCCACTCCAGAACCTTCACTTTATTCTACTGTAGCCAATGACAGGTCGACTTGGCCTTGTGTTTTGGATCATTGTCATGTTAGAATGTCCAAGTACGCGATCCGCCTCCGTGTTTCACAGTATAGTGTATATTTCATCATAGGCCTTGTTGACCCCTCTCCAAATGAAGCGTTTATGGTTGTGGCCAAAAAGCTACATTTTGGTCTCATCATTCCAAATGACTTTGTGCCAGAAGGTTTGAGGCTTGTCTCTGTGCTGTTTTGCTTATTATAAGCAGGATACTTTGTGGCATTTGCATAGTAATGGCTTTCTTCTGGTGACTTGACCATGCAGCCCGTCTTTCTTCAAGTGCCACCTTATTGTGCATCTTGAAACAGCCACACCACATGTTTTCAGAGAGTCCTATATTTCACCTGAACTTATTTGTGGGTTTTTATTTGCATCCCAAACAATTTTCCTGGCAGTTGTGGCTGAAAATTTAGTTGGTCTACCTGACTGTGGTTTGGTTTCAACAGAACCCCTCATTTTCCACTTCTTGATTAAAGTTTGAACACTGCTGATTGGCATTCTCAATTCCTTGGATATCTTTTTATATGCCTTTCCTGTTTTATACAGTTCAACTACCTTTTCCCGCAGATCCTTTGACAATTCTTTTGCTTTTCCCATGACTCAGAATCCAGAAACGTCAGTGCAGCACTGGATGAAAGATGCAAGGGTCTCTCAGGAGTCCAGAAATGCATTGACCTTTTATACAAACACACTAATTACAAGCAAACAGATCACCGGTGGGGATGGTTACCTTTACTAGCCATTCAAACACCTTTGTGTCAACTTGTGTGCATGTTATCAGGCCATAATCACCAGGGTATGTAAACTTTTGATTAGGGTCATTTGGGTAGTTTCTGTTGTCATTATGATTTAAAAAGAGTAAATTCAGTTAATTGATAATAAATGGCCTCAGCCAAACACTAACCACGAGTGAAAGAAAAGTTTTTGTGTTATCATTCATATTCTCTGAAAAATGGCCACAAAATCATAAATTCTGCAAAGGGTATGTAAACTTATGAGCACAACTGTATATGTTTATAAATGTGTAAAAGAGTCATTTAAACGAACATTGGACTACACATCCTTCAATTTGCTATATATATTTATATGTGGCCCCCGAGAACAAATGGTTACACCCTATTACATTTTTAAGTTGGGTTTCAGGTATAAGGAATCTGAGTGGCTTTACAGCTGCCACCATCACTTTTACAGGTTTCGGAGGGCTCCACCCCCCACTCATGACAATTTCTCGACTCTACCTTCTTGGAAAACCGATCACAAATAGTGAAACTTGGTCCTTTCACTTCTGAAAAACGCACAGTGTCATGCAGAGTCGCTCAGGGATCCTCTTTGTCGCCGGTATTGTTCAATATTTATCTCCGGAAAAATATTATTTATAACCAGAAGTTACTCTACCACTCTTATGCAGATGACACACAACTGTATTTTCGCATCTGCAACAAAAAGGATCATTCTCTTGGACTAGAGAAATGCCTTACCTTGATAGAAAATTGGATGACGAAGAGTTACCTTAAACCCAACAGTTCGAAAACAGAACTTCTCCTGTTTCACGCCAATCAAAAGAAACATCCCGCAACAACATGGACACCCCCGCCCATTCTGGGTAAAACCATCACCCCTAGCACCAAAGTCAAAAGTCATTTTTGACACCTACATGACAATGGATGCACAAAAATGGTCAGTAGTCAGCGGATCGCACCATCTGCTGCGCCTACTACGCAGACTCATTCCCCTTATCCCGAAAGAAGACATAGCAGTCGTGGTGGGAACAATTATCAACTCCAGACTTGACTTTGCAAACGCCCTCTATCTCGGACTCCCAAAGTACCAAATCACTCGTCTGCAAGTCGTTCAAAATACGGCCGCTCGACTTGTGACTGGGAAAAAAACATGGGAATCAATCTCACCTTCACTGAGATCCCTTCATTGGTTGCCAGTAATAGACAGAATCACTTTCAAGGCACTCTGTCTGACGCATAAGTGTGTTCAAGGAAATGCCCCCCAAAGTCTATGCAAAAAATTAAAAGCTCACAAACCCAATCGCGTTCTGCGATCCACCAACCAAAATCTACTCCAGATACCCAAAGCCAGATACAAGTCCAAAGGCGAACAAAGATTTGCAGTCCAAGGACCTAGACTATGGAACGCTCTACCAACCAGCATCCGATTGGAGGTGAATTACCTGGCCTTCAGAAAAAAAATCAAAACCCATCTCAAAAGTTTAGGAATGGATACTAAGCGCCCAGAGGCTATTCAGTTTGCATGTGTTGCGCTATATAAGTTTCTCACTCACTCACTCTACCGGTTCCCCGGCTCTACCGTTCCACTAGGAAGCCTGTGACTGCTACAAACTGTCAGGTATGCTGCCCACAGAGGAGAAGGAGTAACATGCTTTCCTCCCCTTCCTCTGTGACAAATGAAGCAGAAAGTATTGAGGATTTAGTAACTGCCTGTTCCAGTATTTGATTACCTGGATGATATTGATCCTTGGGGGGTAGGAGAGGGATCGAGGTCTAACAGACCCATGTTCTCTCCATAAAGAGGACCTGTCACTGCCCAGGCTATCATCCCTTGTGATAGCAATAAAGTTGAAAAAAAATTGTAAAAAAGTTAATTTAAATAAATAAAAATGTTTAAAACATTTTAAGCACCCCCTGCCTGTGCTTTTGCATAAATGCACACATATGTAAATGGTGATTGCACTACACATGTGATGTATCGCCACAAGGTACTGTAATTTCTTGCCATGTTTTGACATGTTTGGTACCTATTTAATCAACATAATATTTTATATTTTACCAGAACTTTGGGTATTATATTGTGTTTGTGTGAACTAAAATGCATTCAGCTTGTATTTTTTTTACTGAAAATTTGCATTTGATAAATGGCTGCACAAATATCGTGTGACAAAAATTTAAACCATTGCAACATGTTCTTCTCAAGGGCCTCTGCTTTCAGAAAATATATAATGTTTAGGGGGTTCTAAGTCATTTTCTAGCAAAAAAATTTTGATTTTAACATGTATGTGAAAATGACCAAAAGTGGTTAATTTACCAATCATGTCATTAACGGAGAAATATCAATAAAAATTATGGATTTTTTTCTTGGCGTAAGTAAATACGTGAAGTAAAGGCAGCTTCTCCTTATTCACTAAGCTAAGTGAACATTCTCCTACATAGATCAAGTTAGTCATTTGTGAATAATGTAACCTTGAATCTCCAGACATGCATACAAATTTTACATTTCATTTCTTATTATCATAACATGAGCCAAAATTACGATTATCCTCTGCAATAATAAAAGTGAAAATGAATGCAGTAGCCTATTCTTCCAAATCTGATTGCTCAGACTGAACTTGAACCTGCTCCCATCATACACTATCTATCTGGATATCTCCTGCTCCTAAGCCCTAATTTGCACAACTTTTATGGCATATAGAGTTTTTCCTTACATCCCTCAAGGCTTGGATGATTTTGGTGCAGTGGACCCAGGTTGTATGTTTATGCTGTTATTGGACATGTAAACTAAGCAGTTCTGCTAGGTGCTTGGGGTAATGTGTCTGACATTTGTCTCCCTCAGCAATTCATTGACGGTTAAATGTCTCCTTTCATTCAGAGTAAGTGTGAAGGCCTCTGCTGACTGGTGCTCTAACTAGTGGATCAATGCTATAGGAATTCCTGTTTGCTTTACTATAATCTGCACATGTAGGACATATGTGACAATCCTCATTTGTTTAAAGGCATTTAATGCCTTTACCAAATGTAAAAATGAACACATGTATCCTAGTTATTACATATTTTGTGTGTTCTTTATGTCATTTATTTTCTCACTCATTGTACCTGGGCTATCAAATGAAATACAGTCAATTTGATACACGGTCTGTATATATTTCTAATGCTGTTGCTGACAGCCTAAGTGTATAAATTGTTAGCTGGGACAAATGTTTGTGTTCTCTAGATTGTTCTAAAATACATTCAGTTCATAGTGGTTTATTAAAGCTGAATACACAAGAGAAATACAAAAGGCAACTGGTTTACCTACCAAAAGATTTGTAATTCATCTGACAGCCCAGCCAGGTCCTTGACCTCCACGACATTATCAACACAGCTGGGTTAATAACTATGGTAAAACACACCCTTAGCTTACAGACTGGACAATGATCCAGCAGCAGAACCCTGATGAGGTCACCCTTCTGCTCAGTGGCAGTGCGTCTATAAAGGGCGCATGGGCGCTGCCCCCTCTCTCCTGCAGTCCCTCTATCACCATAGATCAGTGTTTCTCAATTCCAGTCCTCAGGCCCCCCCAACAGGTCAGGTTTTCAGGATTTCCCTCAGATGAAAAGGCTGTGGTGATTACTAAGGCAGTGAAACTGATCAAATCACCTGTGCAAAATAATGGAAATCCTGAAAACCTGACCTGTTGGGGGGGCCCGAGGACTGGAATTGAGAAACACTGCCATAGATAGATTCATGCATTGCGGCGGGGTGTTTTTTGGAAGCACCTGATAAGAGCCATAGGCTTTAATAGGCATCCAAAACAGTAAACAGCGGGCGCCATGCTGTTCACTCAGCTGTGTGTTAGGAAAGCGAATGAATCGCTTTCCTAACACTGAACTGCCTCTCATCCAATCAGGTGCTCGGGTCTGTGTTCCCTGTCACCTGATTGTCTCAAAAACGACAGACGCTGTGATTGGACGCTGCCTATCAGGCATCCAATCATAGTAGAGTACGGTAAGAGAAGGCGGGAGAAGAGATCGAGGTGCATGGAGGGCACAGCCGCCATGACCAAATGCCCCACCGAAACATAGTAAATGCCGGGCAGCCATGTGATGCACATTGGCAGCAGTTGATGGGTACAGTAGCGGTAGTGGATGGGCACAGTGGCGGCAGTTGATGGGCAGCAGTTGATGGGCACAGAAGCGGCGATTGATGGGCACAGTGTCAGCAATTGATGGGTACAGTAGCTGTGTTTGATGGCACAGTGGCGGCAATTGATGGGCACAGTAGCTGCGATTGATGGGCACAGTGGCTGCAATTGATGGGGGGTTGTTTTTTTTTCAGTTTGTTTCCCCCCCCCAAAAAAAATTTGAGCACCAGCCGCCACTGCTTCTGCTCATTCTGCTTTCTCTCCTGTCATCCAATAATCAACTGTTCATTGTCACTTAGTTTAACCAAACACTGCAATTTTAGGTGCTTGTTAGGTTACCTAATTATTAATTTTATTCCTCAGAAAACTCCCAAGACTTGTGTTTCCACTGTAGTTTATATTCTCACCTTTTCTCATAAGGATGTTATAAAAAATGTCAATCTCAGATTGCCCAATTGTTTTTGGACGTTCCGTAGAAATCATTAAAGGAGGAATGAAACCCTATGGGACACCTGCCTTTACACGCACATAAACTTTAATGGCTTTCCAGTCTTAGTCTGTAGGGTTTCATATTGAGTTGGCCCACCCTTTGCAGCTGTAACAGCTTCAACTCTTCTGGGAAGGCTGTCCACAAGTTTTAGGAGTATGTCTATGGGAATGTTTGACCATTTTTCCAGAAACGCACTTGTGAGGTCAGGCACTCGTGTTGGAGGAGAAGGCCTGGATCGCAGTCTCCGTTCTAATTCATCCCAAAAGTGTTCTATCTGATTGAGGACTCTGTGCAGGCTAGTCAATCTCCTTGACCCCAAACTCGCTCATCCATGTCTTTTATGGACCGGCTTTGTGCACTGGTTCAAATCATTTGGTGGAAGGGGGATTATGGTGTGTGGTTGTTTTTCAGGGGTTGGGCTTGGCCTTTAAGTTCCATTGCCTTTCAAGTGATAGCAGCAGCTTCATCATGTGGGAAACAGCCCTGGTTGTTAAATAGGTTATAATTCCTGAGGTGGAGTGATATATGCAGCCTTGATCCAGAATATGGGTGAGCTATGACAGAGACTGGCTGGAGGTGACATGGGACATTTATACTTAGCAGTATGTTCGTTACATGTGTACCTGTAGGAGAAAAAGGCAAGCTATGCCAGCTGAGAAAAAGCACAAGGGACTTGACTTTGAAGTTAGGCGCTCTAGTGAATGCTAAGTAGGCCCTGTAATATGGGGGTTGGTTAGCAGTGTTAGGTAGATGGGAATGGTGCTAGATCATTATTATTGTCATTGAAGGGTCTCATCCCCAAATGAAATTATTTAAAAGACAACACTGCATGTGATGAGACTCTAAATACCACTCCAATAAACAAATATACACTTGAAAACTCAAGTCTACCACATGTCTCCCAATTAGTAAACAGGGGGTATGTGGCATGGAGATCCTCCCAGATTAGACAATGTGGTTCGATGTGCTTTACGGACCAATCCATTTAAAAGTGTAAAACAATAACCCTTGTAATATGGTTATCTATTGTGTCTGAATTAATAGTAGCACAAGCAATATTGTTTTTTTCTTTTTTTAGTTCCTGACATCCCCCATATGTGGTGGTCCTCCTACGGGTGTGTCCACATGCTTTTCCGTCAATGTCTCATTACCCTAATGCATAGTTAACAGAGGGGGCATTTGTTGATTCTTTATGAGGTACTTTTTATGATTCCATACAATGATGGATATATCCTCTTTCTTCTCCTTCTTTTTCCCCCTTCCCCTTTTTTACTTTTACTAGAATATAGACTGTGAGACAAAAATCTACTTAACGCAGAAGCTAAATACCATGGGAGGCAAGCTTTGTGAGCGATCAGTCCATGAATCAGAGAATGAGCAGAACATGTGTGCACATGTAATCGGACTTTAGCATTTATGCAGCCCTTTGGAAGGAATTTAATCGGGGTTCCAGGACTTGTGCTCTTAGTGAACTGATTCCATCATACAAAAAGAAACAACACTGATAATGGGCAGGGACACCAGCGGGCACTGGGACTATGTTTATGCTGTTGCAACTGTGAAGGCATGTCAAGATGTACTGTGACGAGTTTGTTGCTAATGACATGGTCTGGTCTTAAGTTATTCAAGAATACGAAAGAAGTGCATACGTGGAATATCGCACAGTAGGGACACATATATGGGAGAGATATACTTACATAATGGATTTGGTACCAGTGTTTTATATGCGGCAAGGTTAACCTTTGTGTCACTGCTGCAGGGAATTCAGGGTACACCTGTCCACTCCAAGATTGTGGTCAACCAGCGAGGAAGTGGGGTTACTTGGTGGGGGGTGACAGAGGTCCCTGGTAGCAAAGGGACCAATGTGCTTGGGTTCCTTCCCTAGCAGCTGTCACCCCAACATTGAGTCCAACTGTGGAACTGGGCGTCCTAGGGACCTGTCCTAGGAATCATGTAACAGGCCGAGAAAAGCCTCAGATAAATAAAGCATGGTAATGGGCTTCCTGGGGATCAAACATTACAATGCTGAGGTGGTGGACGTAAAGTAATTCAATCATGAGTGGAACAAAGTGTAATAGCACTGTCTATGGGACTAGTTTTGGGTAGTGACTGGTGGAGTCCGGTGCAAGCTATGCAGCACCGGCTCAGAAATGTTATTGCTATTGCATGTGACAATTGACTTCAGCCAAAGATGTTTTGCCAGATTGCAAAACAAGTGGAGTAAAAAGAAAGAGTTAAAACAAAATGTTCAAACAACAAGAGAGTACCAACTTGACGACACTTCATGTGTTTAGGGAAATACCTCTGTTGGCGTCTAGAGGCATGAATGCACACTTCTCCAGAGTTCCCACCTGGACCTGCTTACACGTCAACCTAACATCAATAGTATGCAAACTATTGGAAGGAATGATAGGAACATATCCAAGAATTTGCAAAATAGTGTCATTGGTAGTAACCAACATGGGTTCATGAACAACGTTTTTGAAAAATTAACCTTTTAACAGTTGGTAAGCTATCACTTGGATAGATGAAGGCCAATAGAAGTAGTGTATCTACGTTTCACTAAGGAATTTGGTACAGCACCCCAAAGGGGGCAGCAACTTCTGATGAACCTTGCAGGGCAGGGCCAAGACGGATTTCAGCTGGGTCAACCAGAATCACTGTCGCTGTGACTTTTTTGAAATGCTTAAAGGAACACTAAAGGTTCGTTTTTTATTAGATCAATTGATTGCTGTAAGCTAGAGCATTTAAAGTGGAGTTCCGGCCACAATTTCACTTTTTAAATATAAATACCCCTGTAATACACAAGCTTAATGTATTCTAGTAAAGTTAGTCTGTAAACTAAGGTCCGTTTTGTTAGGTTGTTACAGCATTTAGACACTTTATAAAATAGAAATTGACTGGGGCCATCTTAAGTGTGGGCATCATGAAGCCAGACTGTATGACTTCCTGGATTTCAGCCTTGCAGATCTAGCACATGCTCAGTGCTGCACAAGCAGTGTCAGATCAGGTTTCAGCACCTGTGCTGTCCAAGTCACATGATTCTTTGAGACTGGAAAGTTACACCCACTACATTCCCATGAGTCTGTGCAGTGTAGGTTAGGAAGCATTAAGCACCTAGGTGCAGGAAGTGGGAAGATTAACTATTCTGCCTAGCAACAACACTTTTTAGGCATCTAAAAATATATTTTTTTTTCGTAAAGGACTAATGAAATTTTTTTAAAACTACTGATGTAATGTTATATTTATGGGTGGAACTTCACTTTAAATATCACTTATCTCGTTTTTCCTTTTGACCTCCAAAATACAGTAATCCAGGTTTGAAAATGCCATTTCCTGTCTCTCCTCTTCTTGCTTTCCACCAGCATCTGAGCCGTTTTGCATGGTGGAAAGCAGAATGTGCTCAAGAATGAGTGCGCACCGCAAACCAGGAAGTCAGTGAGAATAATGATTCAGGAGTGACGGAGGTGAATAAAACAGCTCGATTTCAACAGGTATCAAACTAGTTATAATGCAAAACATTACTTTTTACTTTATCAGCTACTGTCAGACTTTAATTTAAGAGGAAAATATTTTTGTCTTTACAACCCCTTTAAGATATCGTTTAAAATGTAAGTGGTTTTAATTGTTTTAACAATAAAGAGGTTTTCTAGATTTAAACTATTGAGTGCATGTTTTTCTTATCCATATATGGTGGTCATTACTGTGAGTCAGAGTTTCAAAATCTCATGTGTCGAGGAAGGAGTTGTTCTGGATGGCTAATTCAAACAGATCGGTCATGACTGCTCTGCAATCGGCGGTCATGGCTTTGGGATAAGCGTTTTTCCACCGGGGCTTTTTGGAACACTTCACACTGGGAAAGAAAACTGCTTGAATGGATTTTTTCCTGGAATAACACTTTTACAGAAGTAGTGGACTTTTTTTTACACTCAAAGTTATGCATGATTTTGACTCTGGTATATATATTCACTTTCTGTTTCCAATATTTATATTGAGTTTTACAAATAAAAAAGGGTATACAAAAAAAAGAGGGGAGGGGAAAAAATAATATATATTCACTTTCTTAGGGTTTCAAGTTACATTTGCACATGTGCATTGGTCATTACTTTAATTTAGTTGCACTTACAGGCTAACATTGCATAGATTTGTACATGCATTATACTAAACGCATGACTTGTTCGCAATATATTAGATATATATTATTTATTTCATTTTATTTTTACTTGTGAGCTTATTTATTTTAACCTATATTTGCAGAATAAAAAACACACAAACTCCTGCGCACAAGTGGGATCCTTGATGATAGACCAAATGTCTACATATAGTTCTCTTTGGATGTCAAGAAAGAACCGTAGTATCAGAGGCCTTGCTGCCCTTCATGGATGGGGGAATCCTGATAGAAGACAAAAAAGGGAGAAAGAAAGGCGCACCAGCCTCGTGTACTACCGTTTGGCAAATTTTTTATGAAAAATAAGAATGATGAAAACTACTCACAAACAAAGGATGATAAAAGGCTTGTCAAACGAAAATTGAAATACCCCTCAAACCACACTCCAGAATGTAGGGGGGGGGGTGGCGAGGTGCGTTGCTGCTTGGCTGACGCGTTTCGAGGTGTCAGAGACCTCTTCCTCAGAGCCCAGCAGTACATGACCGTCCACCCACACTGATTAAATAGGAGCACATGTAGGGCCAGGCACCACCCACCACCGACCACAGAAACACTCCCAAGGGGCCGTCCAGACTCCACCCCCAAACAAACAGGGAAAAATGAATGAAGATATAAAAAACAACAATAGAGAAATAAATGAAAATATAAATAAAAATAAAAATAAAAATAAAAGTAAAAATGAAAAATAGAAATAAAAATGAAAATGATAATGATAATAATGGTAGTGGTGGTAACTGAGAATATTAATAATAGTAATAATAATAATAATAATAATGAAGCCAGGGGAAAATGTACACAGCAAATAGTAGTGCTGATGGTAATATTCATACTTTAAAATTGAAATCAAATGCATACAGAAAATGTGTATATATAAATAAATAAAATATAATATATGAATATAAATATAAAAGTATAGGGACATATGAACAGATGTATGATAGTACTTGCTGATATGATGCACAGGGAGGGGGAGGTGTACTGTAGATCCGAAAATGAGGACTCCAACTACACCAACTGTGCACCATATACATCAGTGAAGTGATCACTGATGGCAGAGGGGAAAAGAAATGTACATGAAGGGGAAAAACATAAAGTGCACATGGGGAAAGGGATGATAGGCACAGACAAGCATAAAGCCAAGACTACTTACATGAATGGCTTAACAGGGAGCAGAAATCAATGGATGAACACCGCTCCTGCTAGGGAGTCGTCAACGCTAACGAGGGGGCCAAGCAGGGGGCGATTCAATCGCCATGTGTTGCTAAGGGTGGAGCGCAAACAGATCCGTCTGCGCTCCACAGGCTGGCGCGCCGTCTAGCAGCGTCATCAGCCATCGCCTGCTTCTCTGACAGATCGTCAGAGGAAATGCTAGAGACACCAGGGCTCAAAAACTGCCATGTTTGCGGGGCCCGTGTGTCAAAAGAGGAAAGTGGAACTACAGGGGTGTAAGGGAAAAGAAAAAGAAAAAAGTAATAACTAAATAAAAATTAAAATTTAAAATTTAAAATTGAAATTAAAAAGGGGAAGAAAAACAATAGACCTGGACGGACCCCTGCAGAGCAAACCCTCTGGCTACCGGGTTTGCCCTGCAGGGGTCCGTCCAGGTCTATTGTTTTTCTTCCCCTTTTTAATTTCAATTTTAAATTTTAAATTTAAATTTTTATTTAGTTATTACTTTTTTCTTTTTCTTTTCCCTTACACCCCTGTAGTTCCACTTTCCTCTTTTGACACACGGGCCCCGCAAACATGGCGGTTTTTGAGCCCTGGTGTCTCTAGCATTTCCTCTGACGATCTGTCAGAGAAGCAGGCGATGGCTGATGACGCTGCTAGACGGCGCGCCAGCCTGTGGAGCGCAGACGGATCTGTTTGCGCTCCACCCTTAGCAACACATGGCGATTGAATCGCCCCCTGCTTGGCCCCCTCGTTAGCGTTGACGACTCCCTAGCAGGAGCGGTGTTCATCCATTGATTTCTGCTCCCTGTTAAGCCATTCATGTAAGTAGTCTTGGCTTTATGCTTGTCTGTGCCTATCATCCCTTTCCCCATGTGCACTTTATGTTTTTCCCCTCTGCCATCAGTGATCACTTCACTGATGTATATGGTGCACAGTTGGTGTAGTTGGAGTCCTCATTTTCGGATCTACAGTACACCTCCCCCTCCCTGTGCATCATATCAGCAAGTACTATCATACATCTGTTCATATGTCCCTATACTTTTATATTTATATTCATATATTATATTTTATTTATTTATATATACACATTTTCTGTATGCATTTGATTTCGATTTTAAAGTATGAATATTACCATCAGCACTACTATTTGCTGTGTACATTTTCCCCTGGCTTCATTATTATTATTATTATTATTACTATTATTAATATTCTCAGTTACCACCACTACCATTATTATCATTATCATTTTCATTTTTATTTCTATTTTTCATTTTTACTTTTATTTTTATTTTTATTTATATTTTCATTTATTTCTCTATTGTTGTTTTTTATATCTTCATTCATTTTTCCCTGTTTGTTTGGGGGTGGAGTCTGGACGGCCCCTTGGGAGTGTTTCTGTGGTCGGTGGTGGGTGGTGCCTGGCCCTACATGTGCTCCTATTTAATCAGTGTGGGTGGACGGTCATGTACTGCTGGGCTCTGAGGAAGAGGTCTCTGACACCTCGAAACGCGTCAGCCAAGCAGCAACGCACCTCGCCACCCCCCCCCCCTACATTCTGGAGTGTGGTTTGAGGGGTATTTCAATTTTCGTTTGACAAGCCTTTTATCATCCTTTGTTTGTGAGTAGTTTTCATCATTCTTATTTTTCATTAAAAATTTGCCAAACGGTAGTACACGAGGCTGGTGCGCCTTTCTTTCTCCCTTTTTTGTAACCTATATTTGCATATGAGCGCTGTTTGTGATTATACTTGTTTGCACTTTAGGATTTGTATATGTGTAGTGCCAAACGCATGACTTGTTTACGACACCTTGGGTCTATACGATTTATTTTATTTATTAATAATATTTATTTATTTTTTAGATTTAGCATTGCAGCTTTGTCTCCTGTTAGCTTTACCTTTGGGAGCTTGGTCTTCTTTGTATTATCTTTATAGGTACTGTAAATGTATCTATAAATTGCATGGTTGATGTGATGACCACCGACTGTGGAGTGAATGGAGATGATTGTCCAATGCGTTTCAAATTATTCCTCCTCAGGGGCAGCGATGGAACTGAACAGAGAGAGTGAGAGTTCTATACTTATCAGCCATGCAGAGGTTTACATCAATTCAGACTGTGGATCCGGTGGATGCCCATGTAGAGTATGCAGGAGAAGAAGGTGCCAGCCAAAGCCCAGTGGCAGATGGCCCTCGATACTTGACACAGAATCACATGGGTATTCCATAAGGATCAGACCATCAGCATCGATCTTGCTGGAGAAAAGTGCATGAAGGCCACCTAAGGCAAGATCCGCATGTGATGTTAAGCCTCCATGATTGAAAGAACTCAAATCCAATGAATGAACAGGGTGGGCCAGGGACAGTAAGGCTGGATAATGGTGGACATCTTTCAGCAAGGAAATGAGACACGTGCTGTCGGACTAGCTGCAGCTTTCAATGCACACTGGGAGAAACTCACAGTACAAAGTGTACAGGTCCCTACCCCGATTTTTCCTGCTAGAACAGCACCCCACCTGCTATGGCATCCATTCATGATAGCATTGTTTACTATTGAGATCTCTGTGATTTGTCACAGTGATCAGATGGTACAGGGCCAATTACAGTGGCCCTGTCAGTACGCCCACTAACACACAGCTCCTTTCTCTATCTGCAATGTAGAGAGCGTCCTGACTCTCCTGTAGTCCAAGAGAGGGGGCCAGTATGACTCTCCACACCAGGGAGAAAGCCTTGCATTACTGTGTGGAGTTATAGACAGAAGAACAGGAAGTGGGGATTTCTCAGACGAAATAAGGACATTTAAAAGCAAAATGGAAGGATGAGGTAAGTGAAGGAGGACTGCACTAAAGTAAAAGAAGCTACCGTATTTATCGGGGTATTGCGCGCTCTGGCGTAAAGCGCACCCCTAATGTGGACCCGCAATTCCTGTAAAAAAAATTTTTTAGTACTTACAGTTTTGGTGTCTTACGCGGCGTCCATCGGCGGCCTTGTCGGGTCCGGCTTCCGTTTGCGGCTTCGGTGTTGTCCTCTTGGCTTCTCCCGCGCTGTCTCCCCATTGAATCGCCGCTTCCCGCGCTCAGTTTGAATGCCTGCGCCGACATATACCGAGTGCAGTACACTCGTCTACATTCGGCCAGGCTCAGCTTCGCTCGTGCTCACGCTCTGTGACGTTTATGCGTGAGCACGAGCAAAGCCGAGCCAGGCCGAATGTACACGAGTGTACTGCACTCGGTATATGTCGAAGCAGGCATTCAAACTGAGCGCGGGAAGCGGGTATCAGCGTATATCGCGCACCCACGATTTTCCCCTTATTTTAAGGGAAAAAAAGTGCGTGGTATACGCCGATAAATACGGTATTTAGGGAAAAAAATTGTACCTCTACAACCCCTTTGACCACTTCCCACCTAGCCTATAGCAAAATGACACCAGGACCACCAGGGATGGGCACCCACACTGGACCACCAGGTATGCCCCCCTAGACCACCAGGGAAATGCCAATCTGTGCTCAGGCAGCTGCCAATCAATGCCCAGGCAGCTGTCAATCAGTGCACACCCACAAAGCCTACCACTGCCACAGTGCCGCATATCAGTGCCCATCAGTGCCATGTATCAATGCCCATCAGTGCCTCCTATCAGTGCCGCCTGTCAGTGCCACCCATAAATACCCATCTTTGCAGCCTTTCAGTGCTCATCAGTGTCACCTATCAGTGCCCATGAATGTCCACCAGTGCCACCCATGAGTGCCCATCAGTGCCGCCTGTCAATGCCCATCAGTGCTGCATATCAGTGCCACCTATCAATGCCCATCAGTCTTGCATATCAGTGCCACCCATCGGTGCCGCATACCAGTGCCCATCAGTGCCGCATATCAGTGCCCATCGTCAGTGCCCATCAGTGACACCTTATCAGTGCCCATCAGTGAAGGAGAAAACATACTTATTTAAAAAAAAATTATAACAGAAACAAAAGCAAAACTTTAATTTTTTTTTTAATTTTTGGTCTTTTTTTATTTGTTTAGCAAACAATAAAAACCGCAGAGGTGATTAAATACCATTAAAAGAAAACTCTATCTGTGGGAATTCTGTTTAGGTACAGTGTGCATGACTAGCAATTGTAGCAATTGTCATTTAACCACTTGCCGCCCGCCAATGACATATTGACGTCGGCAAAGTAGTTTCAATATCCTGAGTGGACGTCATATGACGTCCTTAGGATATTGAGCCGCTGCGCGCCCCCTGGGGCGCGCATCGTGGCGATCGTTGTTGCAGGGTGTCAGTCTGACAACCCGCAACACTCTCACGGAGACTCTTTACCACATGATCAGCCGTGTCCAATCACGGCTGATCACGATGTAAACAGGAAAAGGGGGGGTTTGTGCTGATCGATTATCAGCACAGCCCCCCCGAGGATGCCCACTGGACCACCAGGGATGCCCACTGGACCACCAGGGATGCCCACTGGACCCCCAGGGATATTCTCACAATCCATCCCTACTGTGCATGGACTGCAATCGGATGATACCAGGTCACATTCAGGTACTTACACTTCTTATATTTAAGAAAATACATTTAATTATGTCATAATGGTTGCAGGGATGTATTAATTTGTGTTTTTTATAGGTATGAAATTTGAATTCATGGCAATGCAGGATTTGTCCCAAATTATTTTCTGTTCGCAGTTCATGGACTGGGTGAAGTGAACTAAATGGCCAGATTTGGGCATATTCGCCCGCCTGAAACATTTGCTGCTAACTGTATCAATCATGTGTGGCAGTATTGCTATTAAATGACAACTTCCCACTGGGTGGGTCGCAAGCATCTTTTGGTTGGTATGACACAAGTAGCCACACAGCAATATTAGTTCCTAGGATGCAGGCAGCTTTCTGTGTCCTAGCAACCAAAGTCTCCTGCTGTCTGCTGGCTTGGTTCAATTTCTGAATAAAGCCAGCGGGCATCCTAGGTGACATCATTTGACTATACATGGTCAATACCGTATTTTCTCAATGACATCAGGCAGCAACAGCAGCCGGCTTGTTAATATTTAGCAGCCATTCAGCAAGCTGTCAGTTGCAGTGAGGGTCTGTCAGAAAAAAGAATCACCCTGCATAGTTTTCTGGGTGATGTCATTGATCATATATGGCCATGACCAAACACTTTTCCATACCTGGATACTCATCTCTGTTATATAAAACATTTTGTGGCACTGGGTTCAGGAGACAAATGCACAACAAACAGGGAAATTTCGATTTTGGGTTAAAAATCCTTGGGCCATATCCTCAAAAGAGATACGACGGCGTATCTACTGATACGCCGTCGTATCCCTGTTTCTATCTTTGGAACTGATCCACAGAATCAGTTTCCAAGAGATAGACGGAAGATCCGACATGTGTAATTGAATTACACTGTCGGATCTTAAGGATGCAATTCTAGGCCGGCCGCTAGGTGGCGAGGCCATTGCGGCCGGCGTAGAATATGCAAATGAACACTTACGGCGATCCACGAACGCTCCGACAGGCTCGTCGCTCTAATGCTACGTCGATTACGTCGAGTTACGCCGTGTAAAAATAGGGCTGAGTCCTATTTGACTAAACCCTATTAAGTATGGCCGTCGTTCCCGCGTCGAAAATTCAAACTCTACGTCGTTTGCGTAAGACGTCTGTGAATGGCGATGGACGCCATTTACGTTACCGTCTAAGCAAATGACGTCGGAGCGACGTCAGTTAGCGCAATGCACGTCGGGTAAGTTACCCGACGGAGCATGCGCAGTACGTCCGGCGCGGGAGCACGCCTAATTTAAATGGGACTCGCCCCATTAGATTCGGCACGCCTTGCGCCGGACGGATTTGAGTTACACCGCCGCAAATTTCCAGGTAAGTGTGTTGTGGATCGATACCTAACTTAGGAAATTTGCGGAAGTGTAGATCGAGATGCATGCAGAGAATCGCGGGAAGTGTCTGTCATAAGTTCACTTCTCTGTCATGTCACGCTGCTACTCCCCGGCGGCCCCCCCTCTCTTCTCGTCCATCCCCATTTGTGACATCATCTGGGATGGACGAGAAGAGAGGGGGGCCGCCGGGGAGTAGCAGCGTGACATGACAGAGAAGTGAACTTATGACAGACGCTTCCCGCGATTCTCTGCATTTGAAGAATACAAGTAAACGCTGACCTGTGCTCTCATGTGCCCTGATGTGCTTTTATGTGCTCTGATTGTGCCCCATGTACCCTGATGTGCCCCATGTACCCTGATGTGCCCTGATGTGCCATGTGCCCCATGTATCCTGATGTGCCCCATGTACCCTGATGTGCCATATGTATCCTGATGTGCCCCATGTACCCTCATGTGCCCTGATGTGCCATGTGCCCCATGTACCCTCATGTGCCCCATGTACCCTGATGTGCTGGGCTCTGTACATCAGGGTACCCTGTACCCTGATGTGCCATGTGCCCTGTGCTGATGTGCTGTGCCCTGATGTGCTCTCATGTGCCCTGATGTGCTCCATGTTCACTGATATGCCCCATGTGCCCTGATTGTGCCCCATGTGCCCTGATGTGGCCCATGTACCCTGATGTGCCATGTGCCCCATGTACCCTGATGTGCTGTTTCATGTGCCCTGTACCCTGATGTGCCATGTGCCCTGTCCTGATGTGCTGTGCCCTGATGTGCCATGTCCTGTATCCTGATGTGCCTTGTCCTGATATGCCCTGTCCTGATGTGTCGTGCCCTGTACCCTGATGTGGCCTGTTGTGCTGTACCCCTATGTGCCGTGCTCTGATGTCCTGGGCCCTGTACCCTGATGTGCTGTGCCCTGTACCCTGATGTGCTGTGCCCTGTACCCTGATGTGCGCTGTGTCCCGATGTGCACTGTGTCCTGTACCCTGATGTGCTGTGCCCTGTACCCGGATGTGCTGTGCCCTGTACCCTTATGTGCTGTGCCCTGTACCCTGATGTGCTGTGCCCTGTACCCTGATGTGTGCTGTGTCCTGATGTGCACTGTGTCCTGTACCCTGATGTGCTGTGCCCTGATGTGCTGTGCCCTGTACCCTGATGTGCTCTGCCCTGTGCCCTGATGTGCTGTGCCCTGATGTGCTGTGCCTTGTGCCCTGATGTGCTATGCCCTGATGTGCTGTGCCCTGATTTGCTGGGCTCTGTGCCTTGATGTGCTGTACCCTGATGTGCTGTGCCCTGATGGTGAGTGGTCTGTCGGCAGTGTAGTGGTCTGTCGGCAGTGTAGTGGTCTGTCGGCAGTGTAGTGGTCAATATGCAGTGTAGTGGTCAGTATGCAGTGTAGAAGTCAGTGTATAGTGGTCCGTGTGTAGTGGTACATGTGCAGTGTAGTGGTCCGTGTGCAGTGGTCCGTGTGCAGTGCAGTGGTCAGAGTTAATAATGTGTTTGCTGACACCAATACTAGGGGTTAATAATGCTTCTGCTGACACCAGTACTGTTTTTGAAGTTTGAAAGTTTGCATGCGGCCCCCCATGCGATATGAAAACTTGTGTTGTGGCCCTCAGGTAATTTGAGTTTGAGTTTGAGACCCCTGGTGTATCTGAACCCTTGACACACATGTATCACTGTCCTATTGTTATTATCTCACATGCACAGTGCTATATAGCTCGATCTGTGCTACTGTATGTGTGTGGTGATCACTGTCCAGTATATTAGTAGGTGAACTATTCTATAGTTAGTTTGAGTTCGGGGCACAATATTCAGCATAGACTAGAGCCAGGTATGCATCCCTTGACCATTTCGTAGTTAGCGGTCCAGTTGCATGACAGGTTAGACGCTACCAGGTACTAAGACACAGAGTATATAGGCTGACTCTGAGTTCCAGTATTGTACTATGAATTTTGCTGGTGAGAAGCTGCATTCCAGGCTGATTGGACAATGGTGGGAGGATCTTCCTATCAGCGCTGATCTTATCTTCAACTCCTTGACACCAAAGACTGATGCTGCATCACGATTATCCTTTGGTGGCACCTGCAACTGAACTTTGCTGCAACATTCATCTGGAGGTATATTTTATTAATAATTGTACAGTATGTACCCAGGTATATATATGTATGCACAATTGCACTCGGACTTTTGTTAGGCCCTTTGCTGATATTATCTGTTTGTACATTGGATGTAAGTACTATTGGTAGACTTTTATTATATAAAGCTTTTATTATTTCCATGCTGGTGGGCATTTATACACATATGGTTAATATTATATGTTGGTTGTAGTGAGTCATCTGCTTCCAATTACTTTGGTTAGATTACTGGTTAATTTCCCATGAAGGAGGGTGGAGGCACTGCCAACATTATTATCAAACCCACTCAGGTTCTGGTTTCCTTATTTACCTACAGGTTAAGCACAATATCCTGTTTAGGGGAGGGCCATTTTTCATAGCCCCCCCCCCCCCCCCAAAAAAAACATGGCTACATCAGGAACACTTTTCTCTTCCATAACAGCCAATAGTGCAGTTTAATCTGAGCATTTATATCCTATTTCATCATGGCTGTTTCCCCAGTACCTAGGTACCCTGTTTTTCATCTGAAAATGTTGCCTGGCATCAATTACATTTAATTATTATTTTGCATTTATATTGATTTTATTGATTCAACTTTGATTCCCATTGAGACACGCTACCCCCACCATGTGCTTAATTGCGCTCCTAGAGACATTTTCTGCACCTTTAAAAGAAGATTCTTGGTGCATGTACAGCTATATATATATATATATATATATATATATATATATTTTGAATATAGGATTAGAAATACTATCAATTTTTTTGCTGTCTTTGTCCCTGCTAGGTAGATTCGTACTTTCTATTTGTTCTGGTTGCCATTCTCACATCAATTTGATGCTTTTTACCAGAACAAAAGGGAAGCTTTAACTATTCTGAGAAGGCTGTCCACAAGGTTTAGGAGTGTGTCTATGGGAATGTTTGCCCATTTTCCCAGAAGTGAATTTGTAAAGTCAGGCACTAATGTTGGACAAGAATGCCTCGCTCGCAGTCTCCGCTCTAATTCATCCCAAAGGTGTTCTATCGGGTTGAGGTCAGGACTCTACGCAGGCCAATCAAGTTCTTCCACCCCATCCAAGTCTTTATGGACCTTGCTTTGTACACTGGGCCGCAGTCATGTTGGGACAGGAAGAGGCCATCCCCAAACTGGTCCCACAAAGTTGGGAGCATTAAAATTGTCCAAAATGTCTTGGTATGCTGACGCCTTAAGAGTTCCTTTCACTGGAACTAAGCCCAACCCCTGAAAAACAACCCCACACCATAATCCCCCCTTCCACCAAATGATTTGGACCAGTGCACAAAGCAGGGTCCATAAAGACATGGATGAGCGAGTTCTGGGTGGAGGAACTTGACTGGCCTGCACAGAATCCTGATCTCAATCTGATAGAACACCTTCGGGATTAATTAGAACGAAGACTGTGAGCCAGGCCTTCTCATCCAACATCAGAGCCTTACCTCACAAATGCACTTCTGGAAGAATGGTCAACCATTCCTATAGACACACTCCTAAACTTTGTGGATAGCCTTGCCAGAAGAGTTGAAGCTTCCCTTTTGTTCTGTTGAAAAGCATCACATTTTAGATTTCTTATGACTTTCTACCTGACACACTCCTAAACCTTGTGGACAGCCTTCTTAGAAGATAGCTGGAAAGGGTGGGCCAACTCAATATTAAACCCTATGGACTAAGACTGGAAATCCATTAAAGTTCATGTACACATAAAGACAAGTATCACAATACTTTTCACAATATAGCGTATATAATATATATTTTTTCTCCTTTCTGCTGTCAACCATCCTTGGGCTGGGTAAATACATATTGTAGGTGTGGCCTAATAGCAAATTGCATGTGACATCACAGTAGGAAGAGTATAACAGTGATATAAGCATGGATTGAATGGCTAGGGTGTGTAAGAGAAAAAACAGTGGAGTGATCACAACAAGCTGAGACAAAAATATCCAATGAATTATTAAGAAAACTGTACTGAGAAATGAAAAAAAAAATGGTCTGAATAGTCTTTCCATTCAATTTAGAAACCTAAGCAAGGAACATGTTTATGGTATGTATCTCTTTAATTCATTGTTTTCTTCTCCTAATACAAACTGCCTATGAGGCTCGTCACCCTATTCATTGCCTGACTGCCGGTGGTGCAGATTGGCTGCAGAGCGTGCATAGACTATGCGCATGTGCCACTGCTGCTTTTATCCTCTCCCGCCTCTCTCCTCCTCACTGAAGAACTTGGCTCTCTGCCCGTTCAGGCATTCATCATGAGCTCCTCAGGGATCAGCAGGCAAAGTCACAGTCTGCACAAACAGAGCTTTCAAATTCATAAAATTCATAGGATTTTTCACAAATGAATGAACACAATTTTCTACCAATTTCCTCATTATGCAAATATGCAAAATATCAAATTTAGGCCAATTAGGGTCCTCCACAGTCCCAAATTCACCCGTTTAAGCCATAATTGCAGAAACTATCAAATAATTACAGTCGCTAATTGGAAATATTTGTGACAGATACAACAAATTCTTGCACAAATTACATTTCATTCTAGGAACCACTGCGCGCCACTGAAATTTTATCGAAGTCTAATTTAACTTACATAATGAGTTGAATTGAGTACTTGTTATCAAATTTGAGCAATTCATAGCCTCGTAATGTGGAATGATCAAATAAATTAAAAGGGAATTTATTCAATATTTTGTTGTGATCCTTCTTTCTGAACCACTGCAATTTTTGGAGATGTTTTTTTTTGGTTTTTTTTCACGCTCTTGCATGCTGGACGTGTTTGTCATTGGCATTTTCCTCCCCACAAATGGTTAAACATAAATGGAAAAAAAATTGTGTTTTTTTTTTACAAAGGCAATGATAAAAAATATAAAAATAAAGTGTTCTCTTTGCATTATTTTGCTTTGCAAATGCTGCCGGGTGATGGATCTCCTCCTAATAATAGAACGCTATTAGGATGATAAGCTTATTTTTGTTTTCTGAATAAACGGGTAAAGACAAAAATAAATAAAAATAAAAGCTCCGTTTGACTTCCCTGCATTTTTCTAGCATATGCACATAGTGTCTTTATTTATAAAGACTTTGACACCTTGTTGTTCTTGTTTTAGCGTTTTCGATAAAGATTTATGAAAATAAATAACGGGAGGTATTCCACGTACTATATTCCCCCTTATAGAAGGTCAACTCCTGGACATGGTCATTTGTTTTACTCGGCTCAGCCACCGGAATTTTTTCTCTTCTATTCTAAACTGCCTTGTGGTCCCCTTTGGCGGATTATAAATGTCTCCTTCTAGCTGTGATTTGTTTAATCCGTGGAAATGGTGCCGGTTGTATGTAAACAAGCCAAGTACGGAATGGAGGCAGCCATCCATGCGTGGCCGGGCTGCCTATTTGTCAGAAAAGCTTCATAAATACTCAGCCGGTCTGGGCAAGATGATGTCTCCATTTTTGCCAGCAAAGGGCATTAGAAGACAAAGGGAGGCAGCGCTGCGTGTAACCTTTAAGGGACATATATATAGAAAGCCAAGCAAGAAGCTGTTTATAAGTCACATCGAGGACACTGGTCATTTCGTTGGTTGCTTGTCACATTTATTACGCTGTGCATTATCCCCTGAGACTCAGGCACTTTGAAGGTTAAGGCACCTTTTAACAGTCTAATATGAAATGTATTAGATTTTCCTACAATAAATGCTTTTTACTATCTTCCGTGATGATATTTACGCAGAATGTGCTTTCCTTTTTCTTTTTTTTTTTCCCTCTTCAGTTCTGCTCACTTGCACTTTTACAGCATCCTTCCCTCCAAAACAACATGTGCGTATATAAACATTTTATGAAAGTATTTGCTCTTGTTTAATTAGCTTGGAGAGGCTTCATTTTCTAATCATCTCAAACTAATGAGGAAGTCCCAGACTGCTACTATAAACACCAGGCATGGCAGCATGCGCGAGCTGCTTCATTATCAGACAGCGGCCATCTTTACCGCCATCTCCTTCAGTGTAGATACAGGAAATGATGCAAAGGGGGGTGCATAATATAAATAGATCACAGTTATGTCAGCATTTAAAGTAAGATTTTTTTTTTTTTCAATTACTGACAGCATTTAGAATTATAGAGGAAGTAAACCCACTTTAAAAAAAAAAAAAAACACCACCTGCAAGACAAAGGTCTAATGAGCTAGCTCATTATGTAATACTCACCTCCGATCGAAGCCCCCCGCAGCCGTCCTCGTACACCGCTCGGGCGGCCGTCATCTCTACTGGGGGTTACTTTCGGGTATTGCAGCTTCGGCGCTGTGATTGGTCAGAGCCGCGATGATGTCACTCCCGCGCATGCACGCAGAAGCCGCCAGTCACGGCACGGCCTCCTTTAGGAACGGCACGATCGCCGTTGCTAAAGTGCGCAGGCGCCTAAGACATCGGCGACCGTAATTTTTGTAAATATCTCCTAAACCGTGGAAGTTTAGGAGATATTTAAAGCACCTACAGGTAAGCCTTAACCACTTCATTACAGGGCACTTTCACCCCCTTCCTGCCCAAGCCGTTTTACAGCTTTCAGTGCTGCCACAATTTGATTGACAATTGCGCGGTCATGCAACACTGTAGCCAAATGAAATGTTTATCATTTTTTTTCCCAACAAATAGAGCTTTCTTTTGGTGGTATTTGATCCCCTCTGCGGTTTTTATTTATTGCGCTATAAACAAAAGAAGAGGGACAAGTTTGAAAAAAAACACAATATTTTTTACTTTTTGCTATAATAAATATCCCAATTTTTTTTTTATTTCTTTCCTCAGGTTAGGCCGATACGTATTCTTCTACATATTTTTGGTAAAAAAAAAACGCAATAAGCGTATATTGATTGGTTTGCGCAAAAGTTATAGCGGCTACAGAAAAGGGGATAGATTTATAGCATTTTTATCATTTATTTATTTTTTACTAGTAATAGTGGTGATCTGCGATTTATATTGTGACGGCGATATTGCGGCGGACACATCGGACACTTTTGACACATTTTTGGGACCATTCACATTTATACAGCGATCCGTGCTATAAAAATGCATTGATTGCTGTATAAATATGACTGGCAGGGAAGGGGTTAACACCAGGGGGTGATCAAGGGGTTAATGTGTTCCCTAAGAAGTGATTCTTACTGTGGGGGGAGGTGACTGACTGGGGGAGGTGACGGATCGTCATCCCTATGTAGGGACACCCCATCGGTCTCCTCTCCCTGACAGGACGTGGATCTGTGTGTTTACACACTCCAGTTACTGGGCAATCGCAGGTGCCCGGCAGAAAGGCGCAACGTTATATGACGTCCACCCAGAGAGGCTCATCGTTCCGCCATCATATGACGGTGGGCGGTGGGCTAGTGGTTAATATAGGCTTACCTGTAGGCAGGGCTTTTTTTCTCAAACAATAGGTGCTGGAACTTAACCATGGCCCCACAAAACCCCTCCACCCACACACCCTCCAAATCACATCAAATAGTGGGTATGTTCAGTCAAATTTCACGAAAACAGTAGGAGGGTCTTAAAGGGCCATTAAATACCAGGATTGCATTACATATGTAGAGCTGTCATTTGTAAACACAGAAACCAGACTTCTGTGTTTACAAGTGATTGTGGTCAGCCTGCACCAAAGGGTCTGAGACAGAGGTGGTGGAAGTGAGTTCCACCAAATTCCCCCTGAAAAAAAAAAGCCCTAAAGCATTTGCAAACTCAATCACTAAAATCTCAAGTTAAAGCGGTGGTTCACCCTCATTACCAACATTTCAGCATTAAATTAGGCATAGTAGCGCGAGCTACAGTATGCCTGTATTTATCTTTTTATCCCCGTACTCACTGTGCAATCGTATAGATAAGATTCCGACTCCCCGCGGGGAATGGGCGTTCCTATCCAGAGGGAGGATGATTGACGGCCGGCTATGGCACGTCACGCTCCCCGAAGATAGCCCGAGTAGGTCTCGGCTCTTCACGGCGCTATACGGCGCCTGCGCACAGACTATGCGCAGGCGCCGTGAAGAGCCAAGTCCTATTTCGGCAATTTCCGGAGAAGCGTGACGTGCCATAGCCGGCCGTCAATCACCTTCCCTCTGGATAGGAACGCCCATTCCCCGCGGGGAGTCGGAATCTTCAATACAGGATTGCACAGTGAGTACGGGGCAAACAAAAAAAATACAGGCATACTGTAGCTCGCGCTACTATGCTTAATTTTATGCTAGAAGAAAAAAATATATATATTTTTTTTTTAATAGGGTGAACCCCCGCTTTAAAGAGGAACTGCCGTCTGATCACATAATTTGTAATAAAAAACATATTTGCCATTCTGAAGCTTCCCTCCAACCACTTTGCATATTATTTTATATATACTGTGATTCTGTACTTGCCAAATATAATGCAGAAATCTCCCTCCACTGAGGCCCCGTACACACGACCAGTTTCCTCGGCAGAATTCAGCTTCCGACCGAGTTTCTGGCTGAATTCTGCCGAGGAAACTGGTCGTGTGTACACTTTCGGCCGAGGAAGCCGACGAGGAGCTCGACGAGGAAATAGAGAACATGTTCTCTATTTCCTCGTTGTTCTATGGGAGCTCTCATCCCGCCGAGCTCCTCGGCGGCTTCAGGGCTGAACTGGCCGAGGAACTCGATGTGTTTGGCACGTCGAGTTCCTCGGCCGTGTGTACGAGGCTTGAGTCTGTCTGCAACCATTTTAAATGTGGGCAGCTGAAGCTGCTGCCTGTTCACTTCCTGGTTTTACACAGACACACAGAGGCACACCTCCAGCTCTACTTTTCTCATTGGCCCTCTTTTGACTCATCCTCTGGCACTCCCTGTACCAGTATGTCCGATCAGCCCCTACCCTGTCCACCTTTAGGAGATCCCTGAAAACAAATTTATTCAGGGAAGCCTATCCCACACCCACCTAACAACTGTCCCCGAGCCACCCCCATCAAATCATTCTCTGCAGCTATTACCTTTTGTACCACCCCCCCCCCCTTTAGAATGCAACGTATATACTCGAGTATAAGCCGACCCGAATACAAGCCGAGGCACCTAATTTTACCACAAAAAAATGGGAAAACGTATTGACTCGAGTATAAGCCTAGGGTGTCCATCTGCATGCCTCACTGTGCCTCACTTTGCTTCACTGTGTCCATGTGGATGCCTCACTGTGCCCATGCCTCACTGTGCCCATGCCTCACTGTGTCCATGCCTCACTGTGCCCATGCCTCACTGTGCCCATGCCTCACTGTGTCCATGCCTCACTGTGTCCATGCCTCACTGTGCCCATGCCTCACTGTGTCCATGCCTCACTGTGCCCATGCCTCACTGTGTCCATGACTAGACTGACGTTTAACATGGGAGTCTATGGAAGGGGTGCCCGGTTTTAAAAGATCGGTGCTCCCCAGCCGTAGGTCCCCCAGACAACAAACTTGTTGAAGAAGAGTGGAGCTACATGTGTGCCAAGTTCTGGGTCCAGGGGATCTACGACCGGCCAGTACCGGGTCCCCAAAGTCACCGGAGAAATTACTGTTTAACATGGGAGTCTATGGAAGGGGTGCCCGGCTTTAAAAAATCGGTGCTCCCCGGCTATAGGTCTCCCAGACAGGGATGGACTGGCCATTGGGACTACAGGGAGTTTCCCGGTGGGCCGATGGCTCAGTGGGCCGTCTTCAGTGACAGCGGACTGCCGCCCCCCCTCCGCTCCTCTGTCTCTCCCTTCCCGCAGCACTCACCTGGGGGTAACAAAGAAGCAGGGGAGGACCAGAGGAACAGGGGGGATGACAGAGGAGCAAAGGGGGAGGGGACAGACAGCTGACTCAACAGCTATGGCCTGGGAGTTTCTCACTTCTGTCTAATCTTGTACCATAAGGGGGGGGGCACCGAACAGATTATTTGCCCCGGGTGAAATAATGTCTAGCTTCCCCACTGGTACTGCCTATAAGAGTACCAGTACCAGCCGTTCTACTCTAATAAAGTAGAACGGCTAGTGGCTAGTGAAGGTAGAGAGGGCGCTTGGGTGGCCAGGGGGGTGCGGGAGTTGTCTGGCCACCATGGGAGAGACCTGTCAAAGTGGGCCAGTCTGGATGAAGTCCAGGGCCAAATTTCTGTCCCAGTCCAGCCCTGCTCCCAGACAACAAACTTTGCACACTTATAGAGGAAGACGGGGGTACATATGTGCCTAGTTTGGTCCAGGGGACCTACGGCCGGCCGGTACCGGGTCCCCAAAGTCCGGGAGATCAGGCACAAAAAGGTGACTCGAGTATAAGCCGAGGGGGGCATTTTCAGCCCAAAAAAATGTGCTGAAAAACTTGGCTTAAACTCGAGTATATACGGTAAGCTCTACGAGCAGGGCCCTCCTGTGCCTTCTGTATTGAACTGTACTGTAATTGTGCTGTCCCCCCTCTACATTGTAAAGTGCTGCGTAAACTGTTGGCACTGTATAAATTGTGAATAATAATAATAATAATCCCCCCTCCCTTCCTGGCAAACTCTCAGGAGAGTGAGAGAGAGAGAGCTATGCATGATGTCATAAGCCTAGGCTTTTTACCAGACAAGAAATAGGAAGTGGGCTGTATAAGGGATTTACTAGCAGAGAAAAAAATGTTTTACTATCCAAAGTTAAAACGACAAGGACAGAAGATTTAATAGATGAAAAGATGAAAAAATGACTGAAGTTTCTGCTTTAAGTTGCAACATATTAATTTAACTTCAAACATTATTTTTAAATCTGCAACTTTCTTTAAAATAATTATTGATCGTGCCATGAAGGTCCATTGTGTTATTATGGGGTGCAAAATCTGGTGCAGCTGTACATGGTAGCCAATCAGCTTTAACTTTAGTTTGTTCAATTAAGCTTTGACAAAAGAACCTTGAAGTTGATTGGTTTCTATGCACATATGCACTAGATTTTGCACTCTCTGGTTTTAGTAAATAAACCCGAGTGTGACAACACTGTCCCTGTGTCCCAATTGTGCTCCTCTGTTGTCACCCTGCTGTAGAGGCTTCCAACTCAGACTATAATTATTTTTGTAATGTGTAAAGCCCCATACACACTATCAGTTTTCCTGCAGGTATTCTCTTCAGGTTTACCAAAACCATCTAATATGAGGTCAAACCTCAAGAGTTTCAATTTGTATGCAATCAGGCAGGCCCGTGCACTACATGGTTTTGGTAAACCTGAAGAGAAAACCTGCAGGAAAACTGATAGTGTGTATAGGGCTTTACATTGGCAGAAAATCAAAGAAGGGCGCTAATACCATTTCTAAAACATTTTATTACTCTTAAAAATAAGAATAAATACTGTTGCTGCTGAAAAAGGGTGGCCATATATATATATATATATATATATATATATATATTTTTTTTTTTACTTTTAGATGGGCATCTTAGCAAACGCAATGTACAAGGGTATTGTAAATGCTTGTGACTTAAACACAGACAAAATCACAGATTGAAAACTCACTTTTTTGGACGCTTTGGTTTTGGCTACAGAGGGGAAGGATTACAATTTCTGTTGGGTTCTTCCGGACATCTGTGTCCCTGCTGGAAAGATTTCTCAACAATTCATGTCCTGAGGATGATACAGGAAGAGAAGAGATCTTTTCAGTGAGGATATAAGGAGAAAAAAAGTCTGAAGAATGTGTTAACTCTTCCCCATTCTGAAAAAAAAAAATATGTTGGCTGGAGTTGTGCTTTAACCCCTTGCTGCCACCCCCCCCCCCCTTGGCTTTTTGAGAGAATCGTAATGCTGGAAGGCAGAGGCAGGGGACGTTTTTGTTGGTTATGAGCAGCAATCATAATGAGGAGCAGAATCCTGTAAGGCCTGGTCAAACTCATGCGTGTGGCTGCGGCTGCGATTCCCGCACCCACAACCACCCGCAGTGAAAACGCGCTGCTGTGAGAAAAAGCGTGGGGGCTGCCATTCATTCTGAATGGCACGTCCACGCATTTAAAATTGCAGGGCAGGTGCAGGAACCGCAGGGAATCGCATAGTGAAAATTGTCATGCGATTTCCCTGCAGACTGCATTTTAAAAAAGGAGCTTGCACCTTTTTCTGCGGTAAACGCAGGCACGGAAGCCAATCGAAATGAATAGACTGCCGTGCCCACGCACACGCGACCCACAGAAACGCATAGATGTGAACCTTGGGTAACAGTTTCTTGGATGACCTGATATTACAGCTACTCACTAGAGTATACTAATACCGTGTTTTATTCTGTTTATAAAAATCTTAAAAAATTGGAAAATGACAAAAGTTCAAAAGTCTTTGCGATAAGGTTTAAAGCGGTACTATACCCATTCATTTGTTTCCCAATGCCATCAATGATAACTGCCACAGTTGCTTGTGCTCTCATTTAAACTGTCAAGTTATCAAATGGCTATTAATATAATTGATCACATGTGCAGCACCATGGCAACCAGCGGCCCTTCGTCCATAAAGGGCGCAGGAGCGCCGCCTCCCCTCTTCTGTCACTCTCTAATTACCATAGATAGATTCATGCATGCATTGCTGTGATTGGATGCCTATCAGGCTTCCAATCATAGCACAGGACGAGAGGTGGAGTGGGAGGGAGAAGCAATCAGGGTCAGGGAAGGTGGAGGACACGGACACCGCTGCCCACCCAGTGCCGGGCAGATGACAGGGAACACAGTGGAAAAATTTGGGGCACAGTGGCAGCACTTGTGGCACAGTGGCAATATTTGGGGCACAGTGGCATAATTTGGGGCACAGTGGCAATATTTGGGGAACAGTGGCAGATTTTAGGGCACAATGGCAGAATTTGGGGCACAGTGGCAACATTTGGGGCACAGTGGCAGCACTCGGGGCACAGTGGCAGAACTCGGGGCACATGTTGTAGTTTTATCTTTTGCCACCCCTGGTTCTATTGCCCCTAACACCAATTTAGTTTCTATTTTATAAAAACAAGATCCTTAATATACATTTTCAGATTTTTGAAAATGATAAATGTATTCATGTAATAAAATTGTAAGGAAGTTACAAAAATATGGCTAGAGCTGATTTATTTTTCTTGGTATTGTAAAACATATGAGTAAGATATGTATTTATATGCATTTTAACCCTTTTACCTATATTATGTCATCTATGTGTATAGAATCTTGTGGCCTTAAGTTAATTTACCCCCTAAGTTAGGATGCAGAACAAAAAGATACATTAGGATAGATGTGGCATCATTTGCTTCATATAACTGATGTCACAGATACAATCCAAGCAACACAAACAATGAAGTCTTATGCCGCGTACACACGATCGGACATTCCGACCACAAAACCGTGGATTTTTTTCCGACAGAATGTTGACTCAAACTTGTCTTGCGTACACACTGTCACACAAATGTTGTCGGAATTCCGAACGTCAAGAACGCAGTGATGTACAACACGTACGGCGCTCCGAGAAAAATTATGCTTGATTCCGAGCATGCGTGAATTTTTGTGCGTTTTTGATAAAATGAGAATTGCTAGGATTCTGTCATGTTTTTGTTTGCTGGGGAGATTCGCCACTGTATTTTTACTGATGACGATTGTTACTGAAGCCTATTATGAGGGTAAATCCAACACTTTAGATGTGTCTCCAGCACAAGAGGTGAGGAAAAATGTTCTGGTAGGCACACTTGTATTGGGGAAAAAAATGTCTCAAGCCGCGTACACACGATCAGTTTTCTCATCGGGAAAACTGTCATGTTTTCTCTTGGACGAAGACGTGTGTATGCTCTCCAGCAGTTTTCCCCAACGAGAAAACCGCAGAGAATCACGACGAGAAAATTTAGAACATGTTTTAATTTTTCTCGTCGCAAATCACTGTTTTTTTTTTCCTCTGAAGTTTTCCCATAGGGAAACACTGTGGTGGAGCCTACACATGGTCGGTTGTCTCATCCAAGGGAAAACATGTCGGGAAAACCAGCCGTGTGTACACAGGGAAAAGGAACCAAGCCGGTCCTCGGTTTCCCCGTGGGGTTTCCCGGCGGTGTTATCACCGCCGAGAAACCCTATCGTGTATATGTGGCATAAGAGGGGAATCCCCCTCACTTTGGGACATTCCCACTAACTTAAAGGAAAAGTACAGCTAAAGCTCATTTGGCTGTACTTCTCCTGTGGATCACAGAAGTGCCGTTCGTTCTGCACTCCTGTGACCCGTTTTTCGGCTGATGTCACAGAGCCAGTGCAAGCTGGAGCAAGATCATGACAATATGGTCAGGATCTACCCACAACCCTGGACCGGCACCCGAGAGCCTGAGCCAGCCACTCCTGCCCCCTCCACAGCCCAGTGCTCCCGTGAGTGGGGGGGGGGGCAGATTAGAGAGTGGTGGCTGATAGTCACCAGCTCTCTGCTCACAGAGCTCTGAGAACCGAGCGATCAGCGGGGTTTTATCGCTCAGTTCTCTGTCTTACAGCTGGCAAGGGACAGATGCAGCATCGAACCGATACTGCATCCACCTAGGTAAGTATGATTCTTGAAAAAAAACAAAACCCCTATACTTCTCTTTTAATGTTGTGTCACTGAGGCAGGAAGTGAAGGGGAATTTCCCAATGTTACACAGGCAGCAAGAAAAAAAAAACTTTCAGTACTCTATCCAAAACGAAACAAAAAAGTTTTGGCTACACATAAATTTCAGACCCATATTTCCTTTCACTTTAAACAATTTGTTGGGACCATGCTGGACAAAACAAACAATTTCCATAACAAAGTTATTCTGTTGCATACTGTACAGTCTGCATTGCTTTGTTCCGGCATCGTCACCTGTGACTTCCTGTTGGGCTCAGTAATGCTTTGCCATTCAGACGGAGCCTTGTTTTTTTATCAATGATTACAAGACTTCCTTTGATTGGCCAAGGTAGAGGTGGGAAAATGGCCACCTCGGCAAACCAGTCAGAGGAAGCCTTGTGTTTATTAATAAATATACAAGGTTTTCTCTGAATGTCTGAGAAGCACTCGGCCCGATTTGGCAGCATCTTTTTTAAACAAAATAACAGCTTTGGCTGCAATACTCACTGTCTTTTTAGTGCTGACCCCCGCAGACTCACTGCTCATGGATTCAGTGCCACAGTCCTCTTCCAGGCTGAATAACAACCAGTGAAATTCAACTTACTTCTTGTCAACCCACGGCATCAAGCTCCTGCTGAGAGCCTTGGACTAATGCTGGGTACACATTATGGGGCAGATCCACAAAAGAATTACGCCGCCGTATCTATTGATACGCCGCGTAATTTTAAAGTTCCCGCTTCGTAACTTTGTTTTGTATCTACAAAACAAGATACGACTGCATCTGGGATCGATCCGACAGGCGTACGTCTTAGTACGCCTTCGGATCTCAGGTGCATTTTTCCGCCGGCCGCTAGGTGGCGTTTTCGTCGAATTCCGCGTCGAGTATGCAAATTAGCTAGTTACGGTGATCCACGAACGTACGTCCGGCGCATTTTTTTAACGTCGTTTGCGTTCGGCTTTTTCCGGCGTATAGTTAAAGCTGCTATATGGTGGCATACTCAATGTTAAGTATGGCCATCGTCGAAATTTGAATTTTTTACGTTGTTTGCGTAAGTCGTTCGCGAATAGGGATTTGCGTAGAATGACGTCACCGTCTTAAGCATTGGCTTGTTCCGGTTTAATTTCGAGCATGCGCACTGGGATACCCCCACAGACGGCACATGCGCCGTTCAGAAAAAACGTTGTTTACGTTGGGTCACAACGTATTTACATTAAAAACACGCCCCCATCACATCGTTGTAAATTGCGCGTCCTTACGCCGCCAAAGATACACTACGCCGCCGTAACCTACGGCGCGCATTCTTTGAGGATTTGAAAAAAATAAAAATAAGTTACGGCGGCGTAGTGTATCTTAGATACGCTACGCCCGGCGGGAAGATGCGCCGCGCTACGTGGATCTGCCCCTATATGTTTTTTCCGTTCAACCCAGTGGGCCGAATGAAAAAAAATGTAGGGATTGCTGTACTAACACAAGCAATGTTAGTGCCGCGATCTTCCCCACTGTACCGTTGTGTAAAGTTGCGCTTTAACCACTTAAGGACCTTACCTGTTTTTCAGACTCGTGTTTACAAGATTAAAACATTTTTTTTTGTTAGAAAACACCCTAGAGATTAAAATGGCGGTCATTGCAATACTTTTTGTCACACCGTATTTGCGCAGCGGTCTTACAAGCGCACTTTTTTGGGAAAAAAATCACTTCTTTGTATTAAAAAATAAGACAACAGCAAAGTTGTTTTATATTGTTTTATATTGTGAAAGATAATGTTATGCCGAGTAAAATGATACCCAACATGTCAGGCCTCGTACACACGACCGAGTTTCATGGCAAAAACCAGCAAGAAACTTGCTGTTTTTTTTTTTTTGCCGAGGAAACCGGCCGTGTGTACATTTCGACTAGGAAACTGTCGAGGAACTCGTCTAGCCAAAAAGAGAGCATGTTCTCTTTTTCCTCGACGGAAATTAAGTAAATTGGCACGTCGAGTTCCTCGGTCGTGTGTACGAGGCCTCACGCTTCAAAATTGCGCCCGCTCGTGAAATGGCGTCAAGATTTTACCCTTAAAAATCTCCATAGGCGATGTTTACATTTTTTTATAGATTGCATCTTTTGAGTTACAGAGGAGGTCTAGGGCTAGAATTATTGCTCTCGCTCTAACGATAGCGGTGATACCTCACTTGTGCAGTTTGAACACTGTTTTCATATGAAGGCGCTACTCACATATGTGTTCGCTTCTGCGCGCGAGCTCGTCGGGACGGGGCGCTTTAAAAAAAATTGTTTTGTTTTCTTATTTATTTTAATTTATTTTATTCATTTTTACACTGTTTTAAAAAAAAAAAAGGGTCACTTTTATTCCTATTACAAGGAATGTAAACATCCCTTGTAATAGAAAACGCATGACAGGTCCTCTTAAATATGAGATCTGGGGTCAAAAAGACCTCAGATCTCATATTTAGACTAAAATGCAAAAAATTAAATAAAAAAAATTGTCATTTGAAAAAATGACAACAGGAAAATGTGCCTTTTAGGCCGGGTACTCACGAACAAACATGTACGGTGAAAGCGTCTGTCGGACCGTTTTCACCGTACATGTCTGCCAGAGGGCTTCTGTACGATGGTTGTACACACCATCGTACAGAAGTCCGCGCGTAAACAATACGCGGGGCGTGTCCGCGTCGTCGCCGCGGCGATGACGCGGAGACGTGGGCGGGCCTGCCATTTAAAGGCTTCCACGCATGCGTCGAAGTCATTCGACGCATGCGAGGGACGGCGGGCGCCTGGACATGCACGGTAGGTCTGTACTGACGACCGTACATGTCCGAGCGGGCAGGATTCCAGCGGACGGTTTTAAAACACGTCCAGGAATATTTGTCCGCTGGGAAAAGGCCCGGCGGGCAAATATTTGCTGGAATTCGGCCCGCTCGCGCCCACACACGACCAAACATGTCTGCTGAAACTGGCCCGCGGACCAGTTTCAGCATACATGTTTGGTCGTGTGTACGGGGCCTAAGAAGCATAGGCAGAAGTGACGTTTTGATGTTGCTTCCGCCCTGCTATGCTATGGAGACAGGTGGGGGCCATCTTGCCCTCAGGCCTCGTACACACGGCCGAGTTTCTCGGCAAAAAACAGCAAGAAGCTTGCTGGTTTTTTTTTTTGCTGAGGAAACCGGTCGTGTGTACACTTTTCAACGAGGAAACCGCCGAGGATCTTGTCGGGCCAAAAAGAAAGCATGTCTTCTTTTTCCCCGACGGGAATGGGAAAATTTGGCTCGCCGAGATCCTCGGCGGCTTCACAAGGAACTCGACGAGCAAAACGATGTGTTTTGCCCGTCGAGTTTCTCGGCTGTGTGTACGAGGCCTCACTCGTATCCCAGCCAGGCAGGAGGAAGGACCCGATCGCCTCTACCGCTGTCGACGGCTCCGATAAGCAGTGGAGGGCGCGGGAGGGGGCCCTCTCCCACCGCCGATAACGGTGATCTTGCGGCGAATCCACCACGCAGACCACCATTATCGTTTAAAGGACCGGCGCCTGAAGAGATGGATATCTCAGTTGTGGCAGCAGCTGCCGTTACCGAGATATCCCTCTTCAAAAAGAGGACGTATATAGTCGTGCGCGGGTCCTTAAGTGGTTAAAGAGAATAAATAAATAGGAGATAAACAGAATAGTTTCAAACACATTTAATAGAGGTTATTTGAATGTGTTTTAGGTGATTGAACAATGGACATGCTTATGTAAAGAGGAAAGGATCGCCACTAATCTTGACCAACCCAGGTGAATAAACGTTAAGGAGCAAAATCAGTCTACACGTCTCCCCACAAACCACACACCTTGATGCATTTCACCCCGCCTATTGGAACATAGTCATTGACATATCTTGGTTATATACGTAGATTGCAAGCGGTTATGCAATATACCAGAAGAGATCATTCAAATATGTTTGCCTTCCAGTGACAGTAGTGTAAAGCTAGGTTTACATATTCACACATTAATTCCTAAGCACCATTACCAGGTATGTGATTCTGTGTGTTTCTGTGGGTAGGGCAGCCAATTGAAATGAATGGGATGCCCTACCTGCAGGATGTGATAGTTACATATAGTTACACATAGTTATATAGTTAGTCAGGTTGAAAAAAGACACAAGTCCATCAAGTTCAACCATAAGAAATAAAATAATAATAGTATCGTACAATCACATACCCAATTCTATACCCACAGTTGATCCAGAGGAAGGCAAAAAAAAAACAGCAGAGCATGATCTAATTTGCTACAGCAGGGGAAAAATAATTCCTTCCTAAACCCCCGAGAGGCAATCGGATATTTCCCGGATCAACTTTACCTATAAATGTTAGTACCAGTTATATTCTGTACATTTAGGAAAGAATCCAGGCCTTTCTTAAAGCAATCTACTGAGCTGGCCAGAACCACCTCTGGAGGGAGTCTGTTCCACATTTTCACAGCTATTACTGTAAAGAAACCTTTCCGTATTTGGAGGTGAAATCTCTTTTCCTCTAGACGTAAAGAGTGCCCCCTTGTCCTCAGTGTTGACCGTAAAGTGAATAACTCAACACCAAGTTCACTATATGGACCCCTTATATATTTGTACATGTTGATCATATCCCCCCTTATTCTCCTCTTCTCAAGAGTGAATAAATGTAGTTCTTCTAATCTTTTCTCATAGCTGAGCTCCTCCATGCCTCTTATCAGTTTGGTTGCCCTTCTCTGCACTTTCTCCAGTTCTCCGATGTCCTTTTTGAGAACTGGAGCCCAAAACTGAACTGCATATTCCAGATGAGGTCTTACTAATGATTTGTACAGGGGCAAAATTATATCTCTGTCTCTGGAGTCCATACCTCTCTTAATACAAGAAAGGACTTTGCTCGCTTTGGAAACCGCAGCTTGGCATTGCATGCCATTATTGAGATAATGATCAACTAAAACCCCCAGATCCTTCTCCACTACAGACCCCCCCAGTTGTACTCCCCCTAGTATGTATGATGCATGCATATTCTTAGCCCCCAAGTGCATAACTTTACATTTATCTACATTAAACCTCATCTGCCACTCAGTCGCCCAATCAGATAGAGCATTGAGGTCGGCTTGTAAATTGGAGACATCCTGTAAGGACGTTATTCCACTGCATAGCTTGGCGTCATCTGCAAAGACAGAAATGTTACTTTTGATCTCAGACCCAATATCATTTATAAATATATTGAAAAGTAAGGGTCCCAGCACTGAACCTTGGGGTACACCACTGATAACCTTTGACCATTCAGAGTAAGAATCATTAACCATGACTCTCTGAATTCTGTCTTTCAGACAGTTTTATATCCATTTACAAACTGATATTTCCAAGCCTGCAGACTTTACCTTACACATGAGCCGTGTGTGGGGAACTGTATCGAACGCTTTTGCAAAATCCAGGTATACCACGTCCACCGAGACCCATCTGTCCAGGGTTTAACTTACCTCTTCATAAAAAGAAATCAGGTTTGTCTGACAACTTCTGTCTTTCATGAATCCATGTTGTCTGCTGCTTAAAGTGGTAGCAAACTCTGTACTACCACTTTAACCTATAGGTAAGCCTATAATAAGGCTTACCTGTAGGTATAAAGAATATCTCCTAAACATTACAGGTTTAGGAGATATTTCCCCCCGCAATGCGCCGCTGACTGCAGCGGTGATCCTGTCCGCTATAATGTCGCAATCCCGAATCGGTGATCGCCGTCATTACTAGTAAAAAATAATAATAATAAAAATGCCATGAATCTATCCCCTATTTTGTAGACACTATGGGGCAGATCCAGGTAGATCGGCGCATTTCTCCATCCGGCGTAGCGTATCTATGATACGCTACGCCGCCGTAACTTACATTTTTTTTTTGGTATCCTGAAAGGATTTCCGCCGTAAGTTACGGCGGCGTAGCGTAACTTAGGCGGCGTAAGGGCGCGCAATTTAAATGTATGTGATGGGGCATGTTTTATGTAAATACGCCTTGACCCGACGTAAATGACGTTTTTTTTTCAACTGCGCATGCGCCGTCCGTGGGGGTATCCCAGTGCGCATGCTCGAAATTAAACCGGAACAAGCCAATGCTTACGACGGTGACGTCATTCTACGCAAATCCCTATTCGCGAACGACTTACGCAAACGACGTAAAAAATTCAAAATTGGACGCGGGAACGACGCCCATACTTAACATTGAGTACGCCTCATATAGCAGGAGTAATTATACACCGGAAAAAGCCGAACGCAAACGACGTAAAAAAATGCGCCGGCCGGACGTACGTTCGTGGATCGCCGTATCTAGCTAATTTGCATACTCGACGCAGAATTCAACGGAAACGCCACCTAGCGGCTGCCGGAAAAATGCACCTAAGATCCGACGGCGTACCAAGACGTACGCCTGTCGGATCGAGCCCAGATGCAGTCGTATCTTGGTTTGTAGATACAAAACAAAGATACAACGCGGGAACTTTGGAATTACGCGGCATATCAATAGATCCGCTGGCGTAATTCTTCTGTGGATCTGGCCCTATAACTTTTGTGCAAACCAATCAATATACGCTTATTTTTGAGGAAAAAACATATACAGTAGATCTTAACCTACAGATGTCAGTGCTCTTGCATTATGGTGTGCTTCAGCAATGCAGGGCTTTTCTGGCACTGAGGTATATTAAGAATCTATCAAAAATGAAAAGGCAAACAAATGAATCGATAGGAGTGCACTCTTTCCCCTGAGGAAGACTCCTTCAAAATGTGGTGGACATTTCTTACAGGAATAAGATATTTGAATCATGTGGAATATGGGGAAACTAAAATACCTATGTACTGTTATGTCTGTTTTTTTCTTTCTAACAATAAAATGTTTTTATATATATATATATATATATATATATATATATATATATATATATATATATATATATATATATATATGCATAAAAAGTCCCATATATTTAAATGAATACTTTTCTGTTACATTTAAGGGATGTTAACACAGATATGCAGTTATAAGACACAGCTCATTTAGTTTGATAGATAACATTTTTACACACTTGTGTCTGAAGAAAGATGTCTATATTTATCCCATGCATATTTCATTTTACTCAGCGGGGGGATTTACTAAAACTGGAGAGTGCAAAATCAGGGGCAGCTCTGCACAGAAACCAGCTTCCATGTTTTTGTCAGAGCTTAAAGGGGTTGTAAAGGTTTTTTATTTTCTAAATAGGTTCCTTTAACCACGTCCATACAGGGCATTTTCCCCCCTGCTTTCTGCCCAGACCAATTTTTAGTTTTCAGTGCTGTTGCATTTTGAATGACAATTGCGCGGTCATGCAACACTGTACCCAAATAAAATCTTTATGTTTTTCCCCCCACAAATAGCGATTTCGTTTGGTGGTATTTGATCATCTCTGCGGTTTTTATTTTTTGCGCTATATACAAAAGAAGAGCAACAATTTTGAAAAAACACCATATTTTTTACTTTTAGATTCAATAAATATCAACATTTAAAAAAAAAAAAAAAAAGTTTCCTCAGTTTAGACCGATACGTATTCTTCTACATATTTTTGGTAAAAAAAAAAATCCCAATAAGCGTATATTGATTGGTTTGCGCAAAAGTTATGGCATTTTTTTTTACTAGTAATGGCGGCGATCTGCGATTTTAATTGTGACCGTGACATTGTGGCGGACATATCGGACACTTTTGACACATTTTTGGGACCATTCACATGTATACGGCGATTAGTGCTATAAAACTGCACTGATTACTGTGTAAATGTGACTGGCAGGGAAGGGGTTAACACTAGGGGGCACTGAAGGGGTTAATATGTTCCCTGGGAGTGATTTCTAACTGTTAGGGGGACTCACAAGGGGAGGAGACCGAGACCGATGTGTGTTCTCTGTTCCTCTGTTCTGGGAACACACATTGGTCTCCTCACCTCTGACAGGACATGGATCTGTGTGTTTACACACACAGATCCACACTCCTGCCGTGATTGCTGGCAATCGCGGGTGCCCGGCGGACATCGCAACCGCCGGGCACTTTCCCCGAGCCGCAAGTTTTGCCGTGGGCACAGGACATCATATGACGTCCAGTCTGAAAGACACACAGTTCCTGCCGACGTCATATTATTATGGCTCGGTAGGGAACTGGTTAAGCTAGTGCATTGTTGGTTCACTTACCTTTTCCTCCAATTTCCCTTCTAAATGTTTTTTTTCTTTTTTTTCTTTGTCTGAATTTCTCACTTCCTGTTCCTCCTCAGTAAGGTGTTCAGTAAGCTGTTTTGACTGACTTTCCACCGCTCGGATGATGGGGGAAAGCTTACTGAGGAGAAACAGAAAGTGAGAAATTCAGACAAAGAAAAAAAAGTAAGTAAGTGAACCAACAATGCACTAACTCAAAGAAAATAAAAAACTAACCTTTACAACCCCTTTAATTGAACAAGCTGAAGTTAAAAGCTGATTGGTTACTATGCCCAGCTGCACCAGATTCTGAGTGCTCCAGTCTTAGTAAATCTCCCCTCCAGTATCACTATGTCTGCTGGAAGTCTCAAACATCCACTACTCTTTTGGTAAAATACTCTCCAACATTAACCCTGAAATTTCCTCCTGATTGTTTGAGATCATGCCCTGTGGTCTTCATCTCATCTTCACATTTTATATATTGCCCCCATAAGTTTCTTAATCAGCCCCCCATCCCCCTTTCTCTTCTTTCTTTGAGGTTGTGCAAGTTACTCCAATTTCTTGTGATATGTTTAATCCCTCTGGACTTTTACGATTTTTGTTGTCCATCTTTGGACTCATTCTATGTTATCAATATCTTTTATACATAAGTATGGTCAGAAGACAATAATCCAAACAGAATCTAAAAGGCTCTATATAGTGAAGCGTGGGATTATTTCCTTATTCTTTATGATTGTCACATAACATATAGATTGCATTATTTCATATAATCTAAGACATTGGTCTCCAAACTGCGGCCCAGGGGCCAGATGTGGCCCTTTGCTTGGCCTTATCTGGCCCTTGGGGCACTTATTTCACCAACTGACACCAATGATGGGGCACCATTCCCCCTACTAACCCCATCAATGGGGCATTATCCTTCCCATTAATATCAACAATGGGGTACTATTCTTCACATTAGAAACAATGATGGACCACTAATGGCATTATCAATATCTACTCCCATTGGCCACAGTCTGGCCCCCCTTAAGCCTAAGGCCCCATACACACTATCAGTTTTCCTGATGGTTTTCTCTTTAGGTTTACCAAAACCATCTAATATGAGGCCAAACCTTAAGCGTTTCAATTTGAATGCAATCAGGCAGGTCCTTGTACTACATGGTTTTGGTAAACCTGAAGAGAAAACCAGCAGGAAAACTGATAGTGTGTATGGGGCTTGAAGGACACTAAACTGGCCTTTTGCTTAGAAAGTTTGGAGACCCCTGATCTAAGAGATCTGTCTATGGCCAGTCTTAACTTCCCAGTAGATTATCCATGGTTTCAAAAAAAGACCAAAAATGATGCAAACATTTCCAACCTGGCTTTGACCTAAAAGAAAAACGATCAAAGGAAATGGAAAATTGCTTTCGTTTTTTTTTTTTAAAGATCCAACTACAGCAAAACCTTGGTTTGCGAGTAACTTGGTTTGAGAGCGTTTTGCAAGACAAGCAGAATTTTTAAATAACTTTTGACTTGATATACAAGCGATGTCTCGATATAAGAGTAGCATCATGTCACAACTGAGTATAAAAGAGAAGAGAGGAGCCTCTAAGTGTAGTAGTAATATGGTTACATTTAATGAAGGTACAACATTAGCAAATTATTGCTACACTTATAGGCGCCTCTCTTCTCTTTTATACTCTGGAGCTCCTGCTGGATTTTGCTTCTAATCCCCTTGGGGAGGCTTCCATTTGTGGATGGACATTTTATGGTTATGCAACCTATCACATTGCTATAATCTTTTTATATGGCCTATAAACGGGAGGACTAATAAATAAATGGTTGTGGAACAAATCATATGAGTTTCCATTATTTCTTATGGGGAAATTTGCTTTGATATACAAGTTCTTTGGATTACAAGCATGTTTCTGGAACAAATTATGCTCGCAATCCAAGGTTTTACTGTACAATATAAAAATTGTTGTAAAATTGGATGGTTTGTGTGGGTACCTGTCCAACAGGCACATCCAGCATCCCTAAACTGGTTCTCTTGTCGGGTGTCAGGTCAGTATAAATAGATGGGACTGGAAGTAACAGAGCTGATGCTGTAGTGTTCATTTATTTTAGTATGGTGAAGACTTGTGGGTATTGATGTGTTTATATGCTAAGCAGCTGTCATTGATGACATGCGCCAAATGTCCCTCATGTGTTTGAGGCCTTTCAGCTTCAGATTATATCAAGTGCTACCTATTTGACAATGTCCCTTATAAGCCTTGCTATATATATATATATATATATATATATATATATATATATATATATATACACAATGTTGTATATGCATTGCTCTTGTATATTGTGTATATATAGATCTATATATATATATATATATATATATATATATATATATATATATATATATATATATATATATAGATATATAGATATATATATAGAGATATATATAGATATGTCTATATATATATATAAATATACAATGTTGTACATGCATTGCTGCTGTCACATGCATATTTTACATGTAGCAACATGATAAAGGGCCTTCTTTGCTTCTAAAATTGTGCAACCAAAAATCCCTTGTGTAGCCTCAGCCTGACACTTGAATCTGTTCTGCAAAATTGAACCATACATAAACAGCATGTGATACTTGCAAATCCCCCCAATCTGTACAACCCAAAAATAAATGCATGGCATAGCTTTGTAGATAAATGTAATAACACCATTTCTCCGATCACTCCATCACATTACATGGTAACACATAATAACACATGACTTAAGCCATGGATAATGCAGCAGATCTTTCAATAAAAGCAAGTCCGCCCCACTGTGTAAATCAGCATCATTCTCTACACCTGTATTGTTACATAGAAACTAGCCACACAGCACAGAAGTATGTTGTATGCTTTTGTTTTATGACAATAATGCATATGGGCTTCATTAGATCACCCTTATTAAGTGCAGCAATCACCTCCTCTAATTACCCTGGTCCTTTCTTATTTAGAAGAGGATGCCTGGTATTAAAATGGAGAAGGAGCTATTAATCAAACCTTTACACCTTCCTTATCGCAGGCGTGATGCCGAGGATTATCATAAATCTACTCTGATACTAACACGAGAATAATGAGTTCAGTAATGATAGCAATGATGATCATAATGATTTTAACCAACAAAGAATGGCTGATTTATTGCTAATAATGTGATACAGGAACCCCTTCATTAAAACCTATAGGTACTCTTCATTATAGAGAAGAGGATAAGACAGAATAAAGCCTAGGCATTTATTAGCTCATACCGCTGCCCGATAAATACTTATTTAGATTTTCCCTAAAGGCCGTGACCCTTGAAAATCAGTTTCCTTTAATGAAAGGTCTATGATTTGGCATCACTATAATTACAATAAATCAAGTAAAATAAACAGAGCCTCTTCATAGCCCAGAAATAACTGATGTGAATAGTAATCAGGTGTACAACAAACATGGATCATAACTTCTCTTTTTCCTATGTAAACATACATACAGGCTTCTATAGGACACAATGTCAGTAAGGACGCTATCTGCAGTCAGTAAATCCAAAGTTTGTCCTAATTTGTTTCTGACAATTAGTTAAACACTTTCTATTAAACTGAAACAGAGGGCTTTAACTGTTCTAATAACTAACTTGTTAATTGACTTCCTGATTCATTAGGTAGCAAAATAATTTGTGGCTCAGACATTGAATACAATCAGGGCCAGGAAACGAAGCAATCACGTAGGTGAATATGTGATTTCAT